>NC_074717.1:13982733-14102733 GCF_947242115.1 Biomphalaria glabrata | reverse complement strand
GAACAAAGGATGTATGGAATAGGGACACAATATACTCACCTAATAATTGTTACATGAAATACTGATACGTGACTATCAGAACAAAGGATGTATGGAATAGGGACACAATATACTCACCTAATAATTGTTACATGAAATACTGATACGTGACAATCAGAACAAAGGATGTATGGAATAGGGACACAATATACTCACCTAATAATTGTTACATGAAATACTGATACGTGACTATCAGAACAAAGGATGTATGGAATAGGGACACAATATACTCACCTAATAATTGTTACATGAAATACTGATACGTGACTATCAGAACAAAGGATGTATGGAATAGGGACACAATATACTCACCTAATAATTGTTACATGAAATACTGATACGTGACTATCAGAACAAAGGATGTATGGAATAGGGACACAATATACTCACCTAATAATTGTTACATGAAATACTGATACGTGACTATCAGAACAAAGGATGTATGGAATAGGGACATAATATACTCACCTAATAATTGTTACATGAAATACTGATACGTGACTATCAGAACAAAGGATGTATGGAATAGGGACACAATATACTCACCTAATAATTGTTACATGAAATACTGATACGTGACTATCAGAACAAAGGATGTATGGAATAGGGACACAATATACTCACCTAATAATTGTTACATGAAATACTGATACGTGACTATCAGAACAAAGGATGTATGGAATAGGGACACAATATACTCACCTAATAATTGTTACATGAAATACTGATACGTGACTATCAGAACAAAGGATGTATGGAATAGGGACACAATATACTCACCTAATAATTGTTATATGAAATACTGATACGTGACTATCAGAACAAAGGATGTATGGAATAGAGACACAATATACTCACCTAATAATTGTTATATGAAATACTGATACGTGACTATCAGAATGTATGGAAAACGAAAATGACTTTGTAAAGGCGTAAACTTTCCTCAGCAGGATGCACGTGATTTCTTGCAGAAGTACATGTTTAGGCTGCTGAACACTTCGCGCCATTTAAAAATGTGATTGCTGGGTTTAAAACTTAGTTTTGACATGCCATATAGTTACAAATAAAGAAAGCGCGTTGTTTTCATTTCACCCCGCAAGATTTGAACTGAGTAGAGCCTGTGACTGCAGACAAATTTGAACTCTGTGGCCAAGGCTCCCTCAACTTAACACCTAAGGAGAAGACAATCGCGAGGCTCTTTGGCCAGGTGTTTCACTCGTCGCCTTTTTGTAAATTCAGGCAAGGTAATTCTCTCTCCTAAACAATACATTCACGATCAAACTCAGATGCGCACACACACACACACACTCACACACACACACACAAACACACACAAACACACACAATCTGTATTGTCTTATTTAATGATGTGTTTTTAAATTCTACTCTGTCCTAGTTTGACTCTCACGGAAATGACATCACGGGCGACTACATGGAAGTGATTCAGAATGTTACCAGCAGTCTGAAACAAAGACACCCTGACTTTATAGGGGTGAAGGTCATCATAGCAGGTCGCAGGTAGCTATAAGAATATAAATCTGATCTGTTCATCTAAATAGTTGGTTGATATTGGTCACAAAAACTCGACAAGGAAGAGGTTTAGGATTGTCGTAAAATAGGTCATGAAAACAAAGGGCTGCTTATAATGTCCAGTGTGAGAACAGAGGTGCAGCATCTTCTAGTATTGTGGATGTCGTAAAATAGGTAATGAAAACAAAGGGCTGCTTATAATGTCCAGTGTGAGAAGAGGTGCAGCATCTTCTAGTATTGTGGATGTTGTAAAATAGGTAATGAAAACAAAGGGCTGCTTGTAATGTCCAGTGTGAGAACAGAGGTGCAGCATCTTCTAGTATTGTGGATGTTGTAAAATAGATAATGAAAACAAAGGGCTGCTTATAATGTCCAGTGTGAGAACAGAGGTGCAGCATCTTCTAGTATTGTGGATGTCGTAAAATAGATAATGAAAACAAAGGGCTGCTTATAATGTCCAGTGTGAGAACAGAGGTGCAGCATCTTCTAGTATTGTGGATGTCGTAAAATAGATAATGAAAACAAAGGGCTGCTTATAATGTCCAGTGTGAGAACAGAGGTGCAGCATCTTCTAGTATTGTGGATGTTGTAAAATAGATAATGAAAACAAAGGGCTGCTTATAATGTCCAGTGTGAGAACAGAGGTGCAGCATCTTCTAGTGTTGTGGATGTCGTAGAATAGGTAATGAAAACAAAGGGCTGCTTATAATGTCCAGTGTGAGAACAGAGGTGCAGCATCTTCTAGTATTGTGGATGTCGTAAAATAGATAATGAAAACAAAGGGCTGCTTATAATGTCCAGTGTGAGAAGAGGTGCAGCATCTTCTAGTATTGTGGATGTTGTAAAATAGGTAATGAAAACAAAGGGCTGCTTATAATGTCCAGTGTGAGAACAGAGGTGCAGCATCTTCTAGTATTGTGGATGTCGTAAAATAGATAATGAAAACAAAGGGCTGCTTATAATGTCCAGTGTGAGAACAGAGGTGCAGCATCTTCTAGTATTGTGGATGTCGTAAAATAGATAATGAAAACAAAGGGCTGCTTATAATGTCCAGTGTGAGAACAGAGGTGCAGCATCTTCTAGTATTGTGGATGTCGTAAAATAGATAATGAAAACAAAGGGCTGCTTATAATGTCCAGTGTGAGAAGAGGTGCAGCATCTTCTAGTATTGTGGATGTTGTAAAATAGGTAATGAAAACAAAGGGCTGCTTATAATGTCCAGTGTGAGAACAGAGGTGCAGCATCTTCTAGTATTGTGGATGTCGTAAAATAGATAATGAAAACAAAGGGCTGCTTATAATGTCCAGTGTGAGAAGAGGTGCAGCATCTTCTAGTATTGTGGATGTTGTAAAATAGGTAATGAAAACAAAGGGCTGCTTATAATGTCCAGTGTGAGAACAGAGGTGCAGCATCTTCTAGTATTGTGGATGTCGTAAAATAGATAATGAAAACAAAGGGCTGCTTATAATGTCCAGTGTGAGAAGAGGTGCAGCATCTTCTAGTATTGTGGATGTTGTAAAATAGGTAATGAAAACAAAGGGCTGCTTATAATGTCCAGTGTGAGAACAGAGGTGCAGCATCTTCTAGTATTGTGGATGTCGTAAAATAGATAATGAAAACAAAGGGCTGCTTATAATGTCCAGTGTGAGAACAGAGGTGCAGCATCTTCTAGTATTGTGGATGTCGTAAAATAGATAATGAAAACAAAGGGCTGCTTATAATGTCCAGTGTGAGAACAGAGGTGCAGCATCTTCTAGTATTGTGGATGTCGTAAAGCCTTGTCTAGTTAAAAGGAAGATGTTTTCACAATGTTCCTAGTTTCATATGACTAAATATGACAACAAAAACTAAACTGTTTCTTTACTAAATCAAATGTAAAAAGTTTGAAATTTAAAGAAAACAATCTCCTCCTAAACAGTTATTTCATCACTTTTAATTATTGTTTTGAAAATCAATATCTATCAAGTAATCTATCAAAACAGCCATTGCGTTTCTACGTCCACAGGTCACTACCACGTCAAGAGCCAATGGTGAACAGAACTCTGGCTCTAATGAAAAGGTTTCCTGGTCTAGTCATTGGATTCGATCTTCTACAACAGGAGGACAACACGCACGTTACTGTTGACTACATTGACGATTTGATGAAAAATGGCCATTCTGTTCTACCATATTTTTTTCACGCTGGGGAAACTGGTGAGCTTTATGGAATTTAAAATCAGATCAGTACTTTTGTCTTCAAAAGAAGGTTGGGATGCAGAGATAAATGTATATATTGAACAAATAGTCAATGCATTTAATTTTAAGTAATTAAGTTTTTTGGAATTTCATAGTGATAGGTTTGGAACCTTGCAATAAGTCATCAGAATTTTTATTTTGCTTCAACACATTGCTACAAGATCAAACTAAAACTAGACTGAAACAAATAACGCATTGAGCGTGATAGTATACTGCTAGAAACTATTGTCTTTAAAGACCTGAAAGTGACAAGGTAAAAACTAAAATGTGATCGATTTCATGTCAGACTGGACCCAGTGGGTGGACCTGAATCTCGTAGACTCTGTCCTGCTGAATGCCAGTCGTATCGGACATGGTTTCGCTGCCTATCATCACCCTAAAGTGTTGGAGGCGGTCATGAAGAAAGGAATCGCCATTGAACTGAACCCTGTGTCTAACCAGGTACAAACTACATTTCTCAATCTTGAATCGAATGCAAATTAATATCACTAATAATAATATCTATAAAATATGTATTAAAGTTAAACTTAGCTTCCGTCTTTCTGCGTTACATATAATCAGTGGAACTGTAAAAGGCGTCACTTAATTATTCGTATTTTGTGTGCTTTTGTGTCTGTGTAACAATTTAAATTAGAAAACAAATTGTTATGGAAAGAAATTCCCAATTTTCTTCAACCTCAGAATTTTAAAATGATTTTCATGTTTCAATAAATATAAATGCTAAGTAAATGGGAAGATTTCTCAAAGTGCTGAAATGTTGTTATTAAGGAACTGCAAACAAATTTCTTTACATTTTTAGAATACCTTTTTAGAAATTATTTTGAATTTGTAATGCAAAAAAATTAGAAAAATAATAAATTTCAGAGACAAAATGATGCGTGTTTGTCATTTCCGAAGATTAATTAAACATTTCTCTGTCAATTCTGTGTTGGTTGTGTACACATTTCTCATCCTGTATTGGTTGTGTACACATTTCTCTATCAATCCTGTATTGATTGTGTACAAATTTCTCTGTGAATCCTGTATTGATTGTGTACACACTTCTCTGTCAATCTGTATTAATTGTGTACACACTTCTCTGTGAATCCTGTATTGATTGTGTACACACTTCTCTGTGAATCTGTATTGATTGTGTACACGTTTCTCCTGAATCCTGTATTGATTGTGTACACATTTCTCTGTGAATCCTGTATTGATTGTGTACACCCTTCTCTGTGAATCCTGTATTGATTGTGTACACCCTTCTCTGTGAATCCTGTATTGATTGTGTACACAATTCTCTGTGAATCCTGTATTGATTGTGTACACAATTCTCTGTGAATCCTGTATTGATTGTGTACACCCTTCTCTGTGAATCCTGTATTGATTGTGTACACACCTCTCTGTTTTGTTTTCTTGGTTCTCCACAGGTTTTGGGGCTGGTCGCTGATCTCCGAAATCATCCGGGTGCATTTCTAATTGCTAATGGAGCCCCAGTAGTCATCAGTTCTGATGACCCACCTGTCTGGTTCGCAAACCCGCTGTCTCATGACTTTTACATGGCCTTCATGGCTCTGGGCTCAGTTCACGACGACCTGAGGCTTCTGAAACAACTGGCCATGAACTCAATCACGTAAGAACCATTCATGTCATGTGACCTTTAAAAAAAAAAATTAATTACTTTACTCTCTGCTTCTGATTCTCTTCAACTAAATAGCCGTGGCAGAGGTGTATCCTGATTTTTCTGAATCATCTCAATTTATATGATGTTGGATTTGATTCAGGGCGAGGTTTGACACTAGGATCTGAGTGTTGATGGGGTGAGATTTGACTCTGAGTGTTGATGGGGTGAGATTTGACTCTGAGTGTTGATGGGGTGAGATTTGACTCTGAGTGTTGATGGGGTGAGATTTGACTCTGAGTGTTGATGGGGTGAGATTTGACTCTGAGTGTTGATGGGGTGAGATTTGACTCTGAGTGTTGATGGGGTGAGATTTGACTCTGAGTGTTGATGGGGTGAGATTTGACTCTGAGTGTTGATGGGGTGAGATTTGACTCTGAGTGTTGATGGGGTGAGATTTGACTCTGAGTGTTGATGGGGTGAGATTTGACTTTGAGTGTTGATGGGGTGAGATTTGACTCTGAGTGTTGATGGGGTGAGATTTGACTCTGAGTGTTGATGGGGTGAGATTTGACTCTGAGTGTTGATGGGGTGAGATTTGACTCTGGAGTCAGGTTTGTCCCTGGTGATTGTATGAATATCAAATTTAAATAGAAACTCACAAGCCTAGCTTTGGTTTCACTACATATAGTCGCACTTGTTTCTCAAGTTACTACATTTCTACATTCTAATTTCTCTCTGTCTGATTTTGATAGCGGTTACAAAGGATAGGTAGAGATTGACTTAAGAAGACTAAATAAGCGCGACATGTGACGATTTAAAATGCCCAATGCCGATTCATTTCAGATTTAGCAGCATGTCAAGTGCTGAAAAGGTCGATGCATATACGAAATGGCAGAACAGATGGGATACATTTATACACGACATCATTGTAAAATATAAACTGAGGTAATCTACTGTATTACATTTGTTATGCTTTTGTTTATTTATTATACATAGTGTCTTTGGATGTGTTGAGACCTAAGTCTCTGTCATTGAAACATTTTAAAAAGCTTCTCCATTGTACTTGCTCAGTAATAAATCGTAAATTTGGAGTGTGTGTGTGTGTGTCATTTAATGAAATGTGTCGTTTTTGTTTGGGTTTCTTACTCAGACTCACAAACATCTTAAGCATTTTTTTTTCTTTCATGTCAACACTTACTGTAGCATTTTAACCAAACTTCACCAACCAAAAATAAAATCATTCAGAATCCTTCATAGTACAATGATAAGAGGCACGAAGAAATGGCCAACGGAAGAAAGGGTCATCTGAAGAAAGGGTCATCTGAAGAAAAGTGAACTGAACGATGTGAAAGAATGGACAGGTTCCTCTCTTGATATTCAGCTACTGACCGTGAAAAATGAAGGGAATGGTTTACGCCTCTATCACAGCACCCCTACGACGAAATACGCCTCTATCACAGCACCCCTACGACGAAATAGGCCTCTATCACAGCACCCCTACGACGAAATACGCCTCTATCACAGCACCCCTACGACGAAATAGGCCTCTATCACAGCACCCCTACGACGAAATACGCCTCTATCACAGCACCCCTACGACGAAATACGCCTCTATCACAGCACCCCTACGACGAAATACGCCTCTATCACAGCACCCCTACGACGAAATAGGCCTCTATCACAGCACCCCTACGACGAAATACGCCTCTATCACAGCACCCCTACGACGAAATAGGCCTCTATCACAGCACCCCTACGACGAAAGTTAAAGGGACAAATGAGATGATGTCAGAATCAACTGCATCGGACTAAAAAGAATTTTAAAAAACTACACATTAACTGTCATTGGTTATTATCTTTCACATTGAGACATACAAATGAACAACGAAGCTTGACTTGAAGTTGTAAGCTAAATGTTACTTTTATATTATCAAAGAGTCGGGAGGGAATTGGGTTATATAAAGTTATATACCTTGGTTCTCCACACCCATCCCCGGCCTACTCTTATCGATCGTGGAGAAATCGAGTATGGAAAAAAAAAATTCTCGTAATTTAAACTTAATGAATTTTCTTTTAGAAAATTATTTCCTTTTCTAGCTAAACAAAAACATAGTCATTAACTCTATCTACGTTTATATTCCAAAATCTTTCCAGTACCGACAACAGTGTCATTGGTTGATGATATTGAACATGTCAACAAGTTGTTGCGTCAAGTTCCAAGCAATATATCAATAAGAAGACTTGACAAGACATTCATGAGTTTTTGTATCAGTGAGTGATTAAACAGTTCCAATAGTGTTTGTTCGGATAGTGTACAGTGTAGTGTGAACTCAGGAGAATAAAGAAATCTCACAAACCAATCACAAGTTTTGTTTGTCTTTGAAAAAAAACATGAAGTTGCTGAAACCTGTGTTTTATGGTCGAGTACACTGTGAATACTTGATGTGTTCGCTCCAGATAATGTTCTTAAAATGAAACTCTTTTTGCGCTACAAGTAAAACTATTAAGAAAGAGCTCTTGGCAATGAAAGAAAAATTAACTAGTCCATGTTTGCAAAGTAAACTTTTTTTGTTTAGGGTTAGGGTAGCGAGGTTTAGGATTAGGGTTAGGGATAGAATTAGGGATAGGGGTTAGTGTCTGTGGGAATACCTTAATAATCGTTACTAATATTTATAGGTCTGTGCTGTCGTCTCGGTTACTATAATGTTAAAGCGCTTGAAAAATGCGTTTGGAGCTGAAAGCACCGTATTTGATGTCATTAAGCTCAAGAGAACACCTAAAATAAAATCTTTATCAAGGAACATTAAGAAAACTGCTATTCAGATATTCTAAACATCCGTAGATGTAAATAAGCATTTCTCTCAATGCTTGACAAAATGCAATGACATAAAGTCTTAAAGACTAATGTATCAATATAAAATACATCAACATATTAAGATATATGTTCTTAGAGTTGGCTATATACAGGAACATAATCAAAATCTGACCTTGAAATGTCCAGCCTTGAACCTGATTGAAACTATGGATCCATGGTACACGACACAGCAGTCAAGCACTCTGGTACATCTGCAGCAACATCCATTCTCAGCCTTCATTCATTTCTTACAGTTCTTTGGGAAAGAGCAACTTACATTTATCAGCCCACAACTTTTTTTTTTAGGTTGCTGGGAATATCACGAGACACACATAATGTTAAAGGAAGTTAAATTAACATGTGACCTGTGTGTGCTGCTACATTAGTTGATTTGAAGCTAATTTAATTTCCCAATGTACATGTTGAAGCTAGAATTCAATTACTTTTTTTTTATCCCCAAGGAAAATATAGTTTGATATCATTGCTTTAATACACAATGAAAAAAAAAAAGTCACGCATAAAGAACAAAAACCTGAACATAAATACATTCACAAACACAATACTCATTTACAAATGAACTAAATACAGACTAAATACAGACATCTTTCTTTAGTTCACTCCAAGATTCGTGAAAAGAGTTCATGTAGTTTTAGAACATAATACAAATACATTTTTTTGTCAATAGACAGACATTAGCTTTGGGACACATAATTTTGTTAAGTTGTGCATATTGTTTTGAAGGTGTAACAGACTGGTACAAACTAGTCCAATAAATAAAGCACAGTATCGTGATCTGCTTTTTGTGGGAAAAAATGGCTACCACCATACATGACATTATTTCGACTCCTTGCCTGGGATCTCTACGGCTTGTCTTCAAGTCCAAATAGCCATGAGGAGTGCAGTAGATCATGTCCCCTGCTAGCATAGCTAACTGCGTTCCCTATCCACTGGCTTTTGCAAGAACATCGTTAATTGTAGTGCGGTCTTGCCACTGCATGCCTTGGATGGAGGGCAAACATGTGTTAGTTGCTTTCTGTATAGTACCTTCATCAATAAGGGTTGAGAGAACCACTGCTTCGGTAGACACTGATGATTTTATAGTCAGGCGCAGCGATTTATTCCACCACACTCTAACTTGAGGGTTAAGACGGTTATCAGCTTCTCTTGAAAGTGATACGTCATTGGATACCGTGCATCCGTCATGAAGAATGGTCAACCACGTCGAAGGCACTGGCGGACCCAGGGGAGGGCGGTAGGGGCGATAGCCCCCCCCACTCGGCCGGCCCCCCCTACTCGGCCGACCCCCCCCCCCCGGGGGGGGCGAATTTTATTATAGAATTCACACAATTTGTATACGAATTTATTAATTATGTTAAAAATAAATATTAATTATTGATATTTCAACCTATTTTTAGATTATTTCGCCCCCCCCTCTTGCATGTTGGCAGATTGGTGGGTCGGAAGGGGGCGATGGTATCAATCCCCCCCCCCCATAAACTTTCGAGTGGGGGGGGCGGTCCAATTTTTTTGTAGAAATCACAGCTTGCTAATAGAATCAATTTAATATCTATATCATGTAGACTTGTCATTGATTTTTTAACCGATTTTTATATTATGTCGTTCCCTGTTTGCCGATTGGTGGGGGAGGGGGGGCGAATACCTCTACTGCCCTTCCCACCTATACCCTTTGAGTGGGGGGGGGCGGTCCGTTTATATGGATTCGGTGGGGTGAGGGGGGGGGTGATTGCGTGTACTGCCCTCCCCACTGTAGCCCCCTGAGTGCTGGGGGGGGCGGTCCTATTTTTGTGGAGAATCATAGTTTGTGAACAAAATTAGTTGAATTAATATATACATTTTATATTATGTCGCTCCCTTCCTGGTATTTTGGCCGATTCGGTGGGGTGAGGGGGGGTGATTGCATGTACTGCCCTCCCCACTATAGCCCCCTGAGTGCTGGGGGGGCGGTCCTATTATTGTGGAGAATCATAGTTTGTGAACAAAATTAGTTGAATTAATATATACATTTTATATTATGTCGCTCCCTTTCTGGTATTTTGGCCGATTCGGTGGGGTGAGGGGGGGTGATTGCGTGTACTGCCCTCCCCACTATAGCCCCCTGAGTGCTGGGGGGCGGTCCTATTTTTTGTGGAGAATCATAGTTTGTGAACAAAATTAGTTGAATTAATATATACATTTTATATTATGTCGCTCCCTTTCTGGTATTTTGGCCGATTCGGTGGGGTGAGGGGGGTGATTGCGTGTACTGCCCTCCCCACTATAGCCCCCTGAGTGCTGGGGGGGGGGCGGTCCTATTTTTGTGGAGAATCTTAGTTTGTGAACAAAATTAGTTGAATATCTATATAATATAAACTACGTATTGATATGTGACCCATTGTATATTATGTCGTACCATACTCTAATCTCAAATTGTATCATTAGTAAATTTAAATGAAAAAGGGTTGTACCAGGTGGGAGGGGCGATACATGCAATCGCATTTCCCCCATAATAATTTACATACACTATAAATTAAATTCTTATATTGAGTCGCCCTACCCCTATTCTTTAATGCCAAATGCAATCTTTAGCAGAAATTATTAAAGGAGCGAGGATTAATCGTTTTCACTCTACCTCTCCTCCCATTTTCAGACAGAGTTTATGTAATTTTACATGAATTTATCATAATTATTTTAAGTAAGACTTTGCATTGGAAAAGTTAGAATTTAAACGAAATTTTTCAGTATTAGAGCCATGATTGAGATGAGTTATAAACTCAAATAATGTCATCATAGTAGCCTTTACTCAATCAGATATTTTTCTAGTTAAATAAATTTGGGACTATAACTCACAATTTATACTGTAACGTTATTGAATACTATTTACTGAATAATTTTTTTTTTCGGCGGCGATCCCAAAAGCCAAAATCTAAATATGTGGGGTATCTTATCTTTTCAAGGAACAAATCGGTTTTATTTGCAATGTATTAAGGGCCTAAAAATTAATATTAAAGTAATTTTCAAGTACAACATTATTCAAAAGGTCCTTTTTTAATAGTATGGATAATGAGCTTCGAAATCCATTGATGAATAATGAGCTGTAGATGTCAGGAGAATACGTTTCTGCAGTGAAAAAAGAAGAAAACGCTTTTGACGTCGTGGCTTCGCCCCGAACTCCATTGATGAATAATGAGCTGTAGAAGTCAGGAGAAGGCCCTTCTGCAATGAAGAATGCAAGAAAATGCTTTTGGCGTCGGGGCAAACTCCATTGATGAATAAAGAACTGTACTTGTCAGGAGAATGCGTTTCTGCAATGAAGAATGCAAGAAAACGCTTTTGGCGTCGTGGCTTCGCCCCGAACCCCACAAGAGAACCTTTTAGCGCTGCCCCAGTTGTTTTGTTTTTCGCTGAAGGTTGAGAAATGCTGCTTTTTAAAAATTCTCATATATATATATATATATATATATAAATATATATATAAATATATATATATATATTATATATAAATATATATATAAATATATATGTGTGTGTGTGTGTGTGTGCGCGCGTGCGTGTGTGTGTGTGTGTGTGTACACACACACTGTTCGCACGTTTATGCATAGGGTAAGGGTTTACTGGGCGTTGGGGTTAGGGTTTGGAAAAATATCGCCCCCCCCCCCACTTCAAAGTTCTGGATCCGCTATTGGTCGAAGGGGACAAGGTGATCAAGCAATCGGAGTAGATTTTATTTGTTGACTCCTGAAACATCATCTCTTTTTTTTTTCCGAGGTTTATTGTTAAAGCTAAACCAGCGGCCGTGTTGAGTCAATTCGTTAATGACGAGCTGGAGCTCACATTCAATGTGAGCAATTAAGGCCGAATCATTAGCATTGGGACTCCATGGGACGACCATTTCTTTTGTTGTAAACACTTGAAACAGATCAACAAGCATACGTTTACCTCCCTCATTACAAAACAGACACATGAAGGGCGAAAGTGTTGCTGTTTGTTTTTGTTTGGCTGGCGTCAGTAGTAAATTATTACTATTCCTTTAGGGGGCGGCTAGAAATCATCTAGGCCAATATTTGTTCTCTTTTATACTGAAGGGGCTGACTCTCGTAGTACATACACAGACTGAAACAGAAGGCAATAGAGCCGTTGGTCATCCACTTTTAAGGTATATTGATGTATGTAAACGCGACATAAAGCTGGTCAAAAGGAAAGAGAGTGGCACTAGATAAATCCACATGGAGAACAAGAATATAGAAAGTGTCCCAGATTCCAGATGCCATACATAATAGTAATAGAAAGAAGGGTGAAAGTGTAACGTCTGGTGATTACAGAAGCCCAACCTGTGACCACAGCTGTGTATCAATGGCCTCTTGAGTCACACAAGAAGTTGCAAAGGGAATATGATAGCACAAAAGAGAGATAATAAAGGGAGCTTGCTGGACACATAATTTAGTGGGTAGCCCCTGGTTGTTCAGCTCTTTACAAACATTCTGCTACTAACAAGTGCAGACATAAAGCTTCTCACAATTGCATATTAATATGAACTGCTTTTTACATCTGGTTTGAAGAAAAAAAAGTTTTTTTTTAATATTAGTAAATATTTATTACAATTCTATTCCCATTTGCCATCCTTTCTTTAAAAATGAAGTTATTAATTGTTCATGTTTTATACTTTATTTGTATATATTAGAGACTGACACCATAGAAACTATTACATAGGAAACTATCTTATCTTTTATGTTCAATTTAATCATTAAGAAAACACAAACGAGGTCAACGAATGGAATCAAACCCAGATCTTTTCCAATTGTATTATCTGAATAGCTGTCTTCTCCAAGTCTGATATGAAATAGGAGCCTACGTAACTGACAGTGTGCCCTATTTAGCGTGCCCTATTTAGATAGAAGTTGCCAACTAAAACTTTGGTACGAGTGAATGTTGTCAGTCAGAAACTCAAGGAGCCCTTATGTTATCGACGCTCAGGCTCCACTAATGGATTTTCTGGTGTGTACATTGAGGAATACTAAAAGAGTCTCAAAACATAAAGATAGACCTCGTGAAATTGTAAGTTTTGAAAGTAAATGCAAATAAAAAGAGTTAGTGCCTACTCGAGACGAATATTCTTAGGTTTTACTTCCAAGTAAATATCAATAAAACTCACAATGTGAATACTTAGAAGAATTTAAGCTGGAAATATTATTTTTGGTTAAAAGTACTCTCTGGTTGTTTCCATAAGAAGCACCGTACAAAGATGTCTAGTACCAAATAGAGTGATTTGTGGCATTAAAAAAAAAAAGCTGGGTCAAGGTCAAAGATAACTCTACAAGTGTTTTTAAAATGGTCACGTTCGTTTACTGAAAAGCTTGGAATAAACGTTTTCAAAGATAATTCTCTAATTTTTTGTTATAATTTTGTTAAAAGTCATCAAAAAGCTTAATCATTTTAAAGATTCAAATTGTTTTCAAATACAATTCATTGCGTGACATTTTGCAGCATTAGCTCTAAAAGTCAAATACTATTCAGTAGGCTATTATATGTACCTCTAACTTGGAATACAGTGGTTACTTACTGATTGACAGATTGCTGAACAATGATATTTCTACAAGTTCTGCTGATTCTGCCTGCAATGTCTGTCTCAGGGATTCCCACGTGGTACAAAGAAGCCAGACAAGCGTTTATTGATGAGGAGAAAGCCATGAGAGTTGGCGCCAAACTGGTTAGTGGACTTTTATTTTTTCTCTTTGATTATAATAATAAATTCATAAATAAAAACAAGAAAAATATTTAAAATGCTTTTAATAAAAGCGTATATAACTTTTAGCGTATTAATTAGTTTAGATCAGTCATGTAATAAATCTGTAATAGATTAGACTAGCAAGAATCATAATCATCTTCTTTTTTGAAGTAACGTCTGTATTATATAAGACAGTAAGACAAGAATAAATGTGTGTGATTAGAAATATTTTTACCGTATTTGTGTAGCATCAAGCTCATACTTTTAGCTTTCTCAATGCGCTATGATCCTATCTCTTGTCTAGATCAGTCGAGAAGGACATACAAAGAAATGGGTATCTGGGACAACTGGATGAATGTTTTCAAAAGTGCTTTATTTTGTAGATAATCATAAGACTTGAATTCAAACTGGAGGGCTCAAAAACTGAGAAAATTGAATAAAATAATATTCAGCAATATTGTGATACAAGTGATAACAAAGTTGCGTCCAGACGGATGTTGATTTTGTTGACCAGCAGAACTAGAGTTTCCTTTCCAGGGCGTATCTGTGGGTATTGCATATATGGATCATGGGCTACCCATGCGTCATAATCCTTCTTGCTACCTAACTAACTATCTAACTAGTAGGATTCAAATGAATGATACAAATTATAATTTGTAAGAAGTAGCAATAAGCTTCTAAAAAAATTCTTCCTGGGCTCAAGCCTCCTCAAGGTGAATAATTCAACTAATACCACCACATGTGTCAAGAGCCATTTTTTTCCAATTAGACCAAACAAAATGATTCATTACCACTAGCCTGGAACAATAAATAGTTAATAAATAATAAATTTAAAAATTTGTACTAGAATGAATAATTATGACTCATATAAATATTTTACCAGTCAGACAGAGTGAGTTGATATAAGTTTTATCAGCACTTCACTTTACCATAACAGAGCATTTGACCTACCTACAGGACAACAGCGTCGTAGGATTTAGATATACATGAAATACTCTCTTTTTTTTTAAATATTTATTTTCCTGATCTGTATTATCCTTCCCGAGGCCGACTCTTACCTTTAACTATTGAGCTAGTACCCTATTATTTATCGGTTGATTATCCCACGATTTGATTTATTCAATAACGTCCTTTTATCTTCTCCTGTTCAAAATTAGTTGCAAATTTTCTGCTAGGTTTCATCTTTCTTTTATGCCATTCTTAGTAACTTTATATGTAATATTTCTACTTTATATGTAACATTTCTACTTTATATGTAACATTTCTACCTTATATGTAACATTTCTACTTTATATGTAATATTTCTACTTTATATGTAACATTTCTACTTTATATGTAACATTTCTACTTTATATGTAATATTTCTACTTTATATGTAATATTTCTACTTTATATGTAACATTTCTACTTTATATGTAACATTTCTACTTTATATGTAATATTTCTACTTTATATGTAATATTTCTACTTTATATGTAGCATTTCTACTTTATATGTAATATTTCTACTTTATATGTAATATTTCTACTTTATATGTAACATTTCTACCTTATATGTAACATTTCTACTTTATATGTAACATTTCTACTTTATATGTAACATTTCTACTTTATATGTAACATTTCTACTTTATATGTAACATTTCTACTTTATATGTAATATTTCTACTTTATATGTAATATATCTACTTTATATGTAACATTTCTACTTTATATGTAATATTTCTACTTTATATGTAATATTTCTACCTTATATGTAACATTTCTACTTTATATGTAATATTTCTACTTTATATGTAATATTTCTACTTTATATGTAACATTTCTAATTTATATGTAACATTTCTAATTTATATGTAACATTTCTACGTTATATGTAACATTTCTACTTTATATGTAACATTTCTACTTTATATGTAACATTTCTACTTTATATGTAACATTATTATTACATACCGTATATGTAATATTTCTACTTTATATGTAACATTTCTACTTTATATGTAACATTTCTACTTTATATGTAACATTTCTACCTTATATGTAACATTTCTACTTTATATGTAATATTTCTACTTTATATGTAATATTTCTACCTTATATGTAATATTTCTACTTTATATGTAATATTTCTACTTTATATGTAACATTTCTACCTTATATGTAACATTTCTACCTAATATGTAACATTTCTACTTTATATGTAGTATTTCTACCTTATATGTAATATTTCTACTTTATATGTAATATTTCTACTTTATATGTAATATTTCTACCTTATATGTAATATTTCTACTTTATATGTAACATTTCTACCTTATATGTAATATTTCTACCTTATATGTAATATTTCTACCTTATATGTAATATTTCTACTTTATATGTAATATTTCTACTTTATATGTAACATTTCTACCTTATATGTAACATTTCTACCTTATATGTAATATTTCTACTTTATATGTAACATTTCAACTTTATATGTAACATTTCTACCTTACATGTAAAATTTCTACCTTATATGTAATATTTCTACCTTATATGTAACTTTTCTACCTTATATGTAATATTTCTACCTTATATGTAATATTTCTACTTTATATGTAACATTTCTACTTTATATGTAACATTTCTACCTTATATGTAACATTTCTACCTTATATGTAACATTTCTACCTTATATGTAATATTTCTACTTTATATGTAACATTTCTACCTTATATGTAACATTTCTACCTTATATGTAATATTTCTACTTTATATGTAACATTTCTACCTTATATGTAATATTTCTACCTTATATGTAACATTTCTACCTTATATGTAATATTTCTACCTTATATGTAATATTTCTACTTTATGTGTAACATTTCTACTTTATATGTAACTTTTCTACCTTATATGTAATATTTCTACTTTATATGTAACATTTCTACCTTATATGTAATATTTCTACTTTATATGTAATATTTCTACTTTATATGTAATATTTCTACTTTATATGTAACATTTCTACTTTATATGTAATATTTCTACTTTATATGTAACATTTCTACTTTCTTCATTGGTTGTTGAAGTCTTTCGTCGTTTCTTTAGCTATTGAACTATTCTGTTCATTAGGACTAGTTTATGGACAAGTTTCTGACTACATTTTCTTTTAAAACGACTGCAAATAGCAAACTTTTCAAACATAAATCACCAAGAAATAATTTTCTTTCAGGTTCTTAATGCCAACGAACAGTTAGTGAATAATTTTCTGATGAAGTTAAAGAACGAAACCATTCAGCAGAGTATCTGGACCACCACGCCTTACCCTCCCTCAGTTAGTTTCTTTAAGAGCAAGCCCTGGATAGACAACAGTACCATCTTTCAGGTCATTAAGAGGATGCCTAAAGGTAGGAAACACATTGTAATAGTCTTGACTGATCACTTATAAAATCTGTTTAATTAAATGATATGTTATCCTGTTATATGTTACAAGTTTCGTGGACTCTGTCGTGGACTCTGTTGTTAGGTTTTTAGAGCGCGAACCTCCTTCGTGAACCCTTTTTTTAATAGTTAAGTTCAAAGTTCTAATGAAAACAATATTTGTATTTCTACCTGCGCAACGAGGGGGCGGCCATGTGCATAAATATTTTTTTCTTTTTCTCATTTAAAACAAATTTCAACCCGATAGAGATTGAAACCTGTATTTTTTGTTCGTATTTCATTTCATAAGTCCAAAGACTTATCCAGAGCTTGTACTAGTCGAAAGACATTTTACAGACGTAAGGTATACCAAACACGCTGTATAATGAAAATGATTTAGTGTAAAATAAATTCTTAGACTACAGTCATAGAACCAACTCAAAATTAGCTACTTATGTCTTTCGAAATAGCCAGATAGACCTACGTCCTCCCTAAATCTTTAGAAAAGTAGACCTATGTCAATCTCCTTGACTCTTAGCTAGATAGGCATTCGTCGTCCTCCTTAACTTTTAGCCAGATAGACCCATGTCCACATCTTTAAATCCTTACAGATAGGAGGTCAGTTTTGTTTATTTTCAAACCTAGTTTTTATGCCTATTCTTGTGAAAGATGTTGATCTTTTGGTCGCTCTTTTGTCCCTCACCAGGTGGCGGCCTGCATCTGCACGACACAGCTTTGGCTTCATTAGACTGGGTGGTGAAATCACTGACCTATATACCCAACCTGTACACCAAGGTCATCGACGGTCGCTATCCTCAACGCCGTTACAAAATAGCGGACACGCATCCTGGAAGTGGTAAGTATTTAACTCAGGCTATTCTATTCCATATACAGAATATGAAACATGTAAGAGCACCACACAGGATCTGTCGACAAACTTTCTCCATTCTTTTCTGTCTTTTTGATTGACTAAAATCTCTTTCAACGAACATGTTCATCTTTGTATAAAGTGTCCAAGTGTAATAGAGCTATTTGGATTCGTCGGGGAAACTTTGAGACAATGTCAAATTAGGCGGGGAAACTTTGAGACAATGTCCAGTTAGGCGGGGAAACTTTGAGACATTGTCCAGTTAGGCGGGGAAACTTTGAGACAATGTCCAGTTAGGTGGGGAAACTTTGAGACAATGTCCAGTTAGGCGGGGAAACTTTGAGACAATGTCCAGTTAGGCGGGGAAACTTTGAGACAATGTCTAGTTAGGCGGGGAAACTTTGAGACAATGTCCAGTTAGGCGGGGAAAAAAGATGGCTGCTAAAACATTTCTTGCCTGGCTGAATACCTTGCTTCTAATGAACTTTGTACTAATAAGTCGTGTGGGTGTGTCTAATTATTCATGATAACAATGTTATATGTTTGTTTATTCATTTACAACTTTAAATCATCATCAGCAGTAACAAGAAACAACTTTGACACTACGTAAACAAATTGTATGCACAAACTATGTAGGCTATTTGTGTCTCCAGATTGGCAGTCTGTGTCTGATCTAAGGAACTCTTTTAATGATTCAGCTGAGTTCGACAAAAGGTTAGGTTTTTGTTTCATCCCTTTCTATTAAATATCACTTGTTGATAAAACAAAATATTTTGTTTCTTTATCAAATAAGATATAATCGCAATCAAATCAGAATTTAATTGCTTTGTTTTGTTATGAAATCAGACTTGAAGTGCTGTGTTTTATATTTTGTGTTCAAAATTCAAGGATCGCGAACAAAATGAATGCAGTTAATAAAACTCTGTTTTCTTTCTACTCAGACTTGTGAGAGAGATGACTATCTGGGTGGAGAACCCTTTCCTTGCCTACCCCTCCATCAATGACGTCTGGACTAAGTTTGAAACCTACTTTACAACTATATACGATCTGGTCGGAAATCTAACAAACATGCGGTACAGTCAATGTCTAAGACTTAGAAATGATTCTTCTAACCTTCCCATGAACAGGGAAAACGTGACGTAATGTTTCCTTTCAATTTCTTTGTTCAGACTGTATCTTGAGGAAAGTCTTCAGGAATTTTATGACGACGGTGTTCAATATATGGAATTAAAAACTGTACCATGGGTAAGAACATGATCAAAGGTTTGTGTGTACGTCTGCTATTTTGTTCATGTGGTTTTACTCTATTTTTTTGCTCATCTGGTTATATTTTATTTTGTTAGTGTGGTTAAAATTTATTTTTGCTAATGTGGTTATATTTAATTTTGTTCATGTGGTTATACTTTTAGGACAAACAAGATCAGCCTTAGACCGCTTTGACCAATTGCTCCAAATTGGTTTTGGTGCCTTGCTGAGGGCACGCAATTAACATTCAACGTAGCACTATCAGTCTTAAATCTCGTAACAAGCTTATATGTATATATATATATAGTAACGTACGATTGGCGTAACTTAAATAAACCCCCTGCGTTTGAGTTGCTTCCTTTGCAAGTTGTATAGTAAATTTCGATATAATGTAATTGTAATAGTTGTTATTGTAAAAAAAATATTAGAACAGAAGCCTCGCAAGCATCCATTAAATTGGGTCTTGCAATTCGTATGGCCGGCCCTGCATTTAAGAATTGTATAAGTTTGGTAGTAGACATAGTTTTTCAGTTGTATAGATCTGTGCCATTTAACTTGTTGGAAATGGATTTGTTTAAAGTTCAAAATTGTGATAAAGTTACACAGAATAGAAAAAAAGTTCGTTTTAATATATATATATATATATATATATATATATTATTGTATTCAACATACATCGAAAAAAAAATGTCGCTGATAATATTACGAAATCGTTTTAAACTTTAGATACGACAGTGAAAGAAATATGTGCGCAAATGATGCGTGATGAATCAAGGGAGTTAACAATTTGTTTTTTTAATTCTTTGTTTAAATATAGTTATCTCGCTGGATTCTCGTATGACACTTCTGATGTGAAATATGCTTTCATTTCATTTATTTTTAAGGAACAATGTGTTTAGTCTAGTGTGTATTATTATTATTATGTTAGGAACAGCCAGGGTCGAGTTTTGTTAAAGAGAAACAAAATTCATTGTAGTTCCTTATCAGTGTTCATATACCATTCTCTGGTGATGTAGCAGGTTTATTATTATTTTTATTATTATTATTGAGAGGTCATTGTCGTTTTACATTGTACATATATCATTTATTAATTTTCTTTATGCTTTTTCTGTAGTTTCCTGGTATATGTACAGATAGATAGGCTATTTCTGAAAGTATCTCTTTTCCATATTTTGTTTTTCGATTTCAACTTAAAAAGTTAATGTATTCTCATCAAGTGTAAAAATGTCTTTGGTCGATAGATGAAAAAGATTCAAACTAAAGTAATGCACTAGCTACTATTGTTACGCATCCATAGGTTGACTCTAACGGAAATGACGTAACAGATGACTACGTGGAGATGGTACAGGAAGTGGCTAATAATTTCAAACAACAGCATCCAGACTTCATTGGGGTGAAGGTCATATTGGCAGGTCGAAGGTAACGTATTCATATTCCTGTGTTTGCATTGTCTATGATAGCGTACTGACCCTCCGTTGTAGTATCGATACAAACATTAAAACGACACTGACAGGAAGTGGATCGAACAGTGTGAACTGCTGGTCAAAGCTCACGAGTCTCTACAGGTTTTAGCCGTACATTGGATGATAATAGAAGCAACCTCATTGTACATGGGGCTCATCTTTAATTCAGTACACTTACCAACCATAGCGTGCTAGTTACTCAGGAGTAGGTGCCAAAACGTTTTCTCCTGTAACTCCAAATGGCTGACATCATTACTGACATGTCTTATTTCATCGAACAATTGCAGTCCCCAGTTAAGTTGTACGAGTCCAAGACTTACATCCACATAAGAAAACTGTCATGCGCACTTAATACATTCTATAGACATTAGTTCCAGAGATATTATTTTCCTCAACATTTTTTTTTCACGCTGCAGGAATTTATGTTTTTCGTCATGACATAAATGGACTTCATTCGCCAAAACGAACGGTCACGTGATAATATTAATAAAACAACGAAAAATCTGTCACGTGATAACCATGTTGATTAAAATTAGATCGTAATTTGTATAGAAGAGATAAAGAAGCACGTGACTCAATGTGAATGAGGTCCGTTGTATGGCTTTATCTTTCATGCTCTGTGGTCCAAACTCTTTTGTGAACACATTGGCGAGAGGGTAACTATGACAGTTCTCCATGCTGCTATTAGGCACTAAGCGGACATAACTCCGCTCAAATCGGGTTTCATGTCACTGCTGGACAGCGGGGAATGACGGCGGCCGCGGTTCAAACTTACGACAATTGTGACGACTGTTCTGATGTTTATACTACATTGCACTGATGTAATGAACTTATAGAATGAACTAAAGTAGTCAGTTAAGCAATACATCTGAAGAAGTGCATTCAAGTATTACATTGTCTGTTTTATTTAGTAAAAAAAAATAACCTTAAGATGACTTTGTTATAATATTGTAGCAAATCTAAGGCAGGCAACTCAACGAAGTTCTACAATAAATAAATACATGTGTTTATTTACAAACACATAACAGCCTAACCCTTCATCGCTTCAGGTCCCTATTACAGTCTCCAGGCAACACAAAAGACAGCTCCTTAGCTTCCAACAATTTAGACTTTCCCCAATCACATTGTTGTATCCCAGCGTCTTCCTGTTCTCGTTCAATAGTGCGCACGTCCGCACCACAAGCACTGGTGCAAGGCTGGGTTACAGTATTGAATACAAGGGTCAGTAAATATTAATGACACACCTTATATACATAGTATTGCTACTTTGTACAGGTCACAATCACAGCAAGCTGACGTGGTGAACAGGACACTGGCCCTGATGAAGAAGTTCCCCGATATGGTCAAGGGATTTGACCTTCTCCAGCAAGAGGACAACACACACATGACTTATGACTTCATTAATGATTTATTGAAAAGTGACCATTCCGTTGTATCATATTTTTTTCACGCTGGTGAGACAGGTAAGCTTCTTCTGGGACTACTTGCATACTTTCAGCCCAGTGTATAGCCTATTCCAAATACTGAAGTTATTCATGAATTGTTTTTATCCGAATTCGAAGATTGTTTAGCATAAGGAGTACCAACAAAAATGTCTCTTAGTACCGTATTTTCGCGTATATAACCCGCATTCGCGTATACCCCGCACAAAATAAGTAAAACCACAATCATACAACCCGCACCCTTATATAAAGCGTCACTTAAACTTGTCAAAGTTGATTACTGGTACATCAGAGATTCTCTTTTACATCTGAACAATTTCTTCTCTTTAGGTTTATAATGTGATGCTTATAATACTCTGTCTCATGTGCACCACTACCACACAGCGAACTATAGGAAGTATAAAGACCAATTGTTTTTGTTTAGCTTTTAGCTTTCTGAATAAGCTATAATCCTATTACTTATCTAGACCATGTGTAAAAGGGGAGGGAAGAATGCGGTATCCTGGTGAATGTTTACATGATCGATTTTAAAATGAATAAAAAAAATGTTTACTTAGGGCTAAAGATTCCTCAAGGGGACTAATTCAATTTATACCACCACATCTGATAAGTACGATTTTTATCCATTTTCAAGATACCAAACAAAATAATTAACAATAGTTAATTAACTTTTTTAAAAATTGATTGTTGGGTTTTCAGGGATAAGAAATAATTGTGCCAAAAAATTCTTTGCATAATCTGAGATTGGATGTGGGAGAAATATCGTGCACAAAACATTTACCAGACTTACAGACAGACAGGCAAAGTTGATATAAGCTTTTTAAAAAAAAAAGATGACATGGGGATATCTCCACCGTGAACTTTTGAGTGCACTTTGTTTGTGTAACATTACAGACTGGACCCAGTGGGTGGATCTTAATCTCATTGATTCAGTGCTGCTGAATGCCAGTCGTATTGGACATGGTTTCGCTGCATACCATCATCCAAAAGTTCTGGAGGCGATCATAAAGAAAGGAATCGCCATTGAACTGAACCCAATATCTAACCAGGTAAGGGTTAGGTTGTTGTGTGTTTTTATAACATTCTCAGATATAATAATGCTATATCTAGTAAAGTAGATTGTTTAGATTTTATAGTGATTTGTGTTGTAACGTAGATTGTTCAATAAATAACTCTGCTCTTGCGCCGACACTGATGGTGCGCAGCAGAGCATCGTTCAACACAGGTAAGAAACGACCTATTGATTCAAGAAGGACTGTTCTAGATCCGGCTGAAGTGATCAGTAAGTTATGGGAGTCTGAGCTGTCTGGGACAAAGAGACGTCCTTCAGTGCTACCAGAGAACTGGATTAAGGACCTGGAACAACACTGAGAAGTGTGTTGGTGGTCAGCACTAAGGTCTGGGTAGGAAAGGACTAGTAGAACTTAAGACAACTTTCCCTGTGACTTTACAACCTGAAAAGGATTGCCTGTATACATTTTTACTTCAAATTTATATATTGTTTTATATGTCTATATACTTTTATCTTGTATTTGTACTCTCTGTATTTTGTGTGTGTGTTTATTTCACTAGGCCTTGGGCCTTGTTTATGACCTGCGAAATCATCCCGGCGCATTTCTCCTTGCCAATGGTGCTCCAGTGGTAGTTAGTTCTGACGGTAATCCAGTCTGGTTCGCTAATCCGCTGTCTCATGATTTCTACATGGCCTTCATGGGTTTGGGAGCAGTCTACGATGACCTGAAGCTTCTCAAACAACTGGCCATGAACTCAATCACGTGAGTAAATTTATTCTGTTCTCAGTGTACTTGGTCAAGTAACATCTTTATGATATGGTCAAGACAAGAAAGTGTTTTTTTTTTACGGCGTTACTTTATATCTTTATTCCTATCCTATGTGTTTAGATTTATTTTCAAGAACAGCCCGAAACATTCGCTCCACATTTGATCTCAATGGCAATGGTTCGGTAGTTAAGTGGCACACTGCTTGGCTTACTGACCGAGGCGGTCTCGAGTTTGTATGTTGGAGAAAACAGCAGATTTCTAGACTTGGAATTTTAAAAATTTCCATTGATTCCACAATTCAACTCTAATGGGCACGTGACATACGTACGGGGAAGACAGTTGGTCCTTGCGCTAACATAGTTAACCGTTGGCCAAAAAGACAGATGAGCTTTATATTAGCGGCGCCATAGATTTAAAGGTCTGAAAGGGTTTCTTTACTTTGAAACTCTCAATGTCAAAGAACAAAAAGGAGAATGAAAACCATTTTTATGTTTAGTAAAGTAATCTATACTAAGAAACTCTATAACACTGATCAACACTACCATATACATCACTACACCAAATACTAATATTGTTTCTCTATTTCACATGCAACTAGATATAGCGCCATGACTTCCGTAGAGAAGGTCGACGCTCTAGCAAAATGGCAGAACAAATGGAATACATTTATTGTTGACGTCATCTCCATCTATAAATTAAGGTAGAACCCTAAACACTGTTTATCTAGATAAGAGTATGTCATTATGATCAAGAAATATAACATTCTTCATTAATCTTTATATTCGAAGACATTTGGCTTCTTTTTTCAGATTCAAGAAATAATTGTGCAAAATTTCAAATATCGAGAATTGGTACGGGAGAAACAAATATTTACCAGACAGACAGACAGACAGACAGTGAGCTTGTAAAAAAATATATTTTACTTGTTAAATTGCTGTTGTAATAAATGGACAGGAATGCGGCTCAACGTATACAGAAGTTTATTAACAGGCCATTACAGACACATTGAACAACGTCTGCCTTGAGTACAGCCTCTTCATCAGTTTTAGACTTGGGCTGAACTTCTTTATCATAGACTTATATATATTATATCTAAACTGGACATGGAGATCTTGTAACACTACAAAAATATGTCGTGGAATTTTTTTTAAAAGTTGAAACATGGGGTTGTCTTGTAAAGTAGTTAAAAGAAGTAATTTTTTATTATTTTTTTATTTTTAGATCTAGTAATTGAACATCAGAATAAGAGTACTCATAATTTTTATTTTGCATTTTTGCAACATAAACTAGAAAGATCTAGGTAATCAATCTATTTAATTTAATTATTAATTAATTAATAAATTATTTCGATCTAGGATTTTTGAAACATTATCTCAATGGAAACTAACAGCAAATGGCTTTGTTTCATATATTTGCGTATATATATATATAGTTCTGTGATTAATAGCCCATTCTAAAGAAAATTCGAGAAATGATTTTGCATTATTTTTAAACTTTGAAAACTAAAAATCATTACTTTTTAAAGACAGTAAAAGATAGATTGGGGCGACTTCCCTTAGAGCTTGAAAGAGAGCTACGTGCATAAAAATCTATATCTATAGGTCTGTGAAGTGAATCGAAAAATCGTCGATAAGAATTTGTTTCCGGTTTCCAGTCTAGATATATAGTCTATATTTAAGTCTATGTTCTTTATCTTCTTCTATGTCAACATTCCATCTGAATCTAGTTCTTAGCAGTGTGCGCACCTACTGCACAACTTGGATGGCGGTGTGCAAGGCAGGGTTATATTTAGAAATTAATTATGACTAAAAGACTGACTTAGAAGTAAAAAAAGAATAAATGGTGCGTATGTGTTTTAATAATTCCGTGTGTGTGTCTTTTTTTTTGGTCGACATTTTCAAACATGATAACTCTTATGGATTAAACATAGACACATATAAATATAGACTGGAGAAAGGAAATAACTTCATGTAACTTGAAAACATGTATATCTATTGTATTCGGATTTCCGAATTCTAAAAAATTGAAAAATTGCATGATCTTCAGTCTTAGAGATTAAACAAAACTCCTAGACATAAATAAAGTACACAGAAATGCAAGTCACAAATTTTCGTTTCATAAAACTCTATTATCGGCCAGTCTATATTTATGTATGTCTATGGGATTATATTAATAGCATAAAACTCGGTCGTTTCCCTTTAGTTTTTTAATATAGGCTAAGTGGAATTTATATAAACATATCTATCTATATATATAATTCTCTTCATGGCTCAACAGTTTGAACAAGACGTAAAGGAAAGATCACTCTTTTATTTCTAAAAGTCGGACTAGAGTTACCCTACGAAAAAAAAAAAAGAGGTGAGGGAGAACAAGTAGTATTCACCCGTCAGAAAATAGCAGGGCCGGACTTAACCGTTGTGACCAAGAAGTCAAGGAAAGATCATTCTTTTTTTTTTCTACCCACGTAGTTTTAGCGGCGAAAAAGAGGAAGGGGGAGGAGAACAAGTTATCTACTCTGTATTCACCCGTCACTAAATAGCAGGGCCGGACTTAACCTTTGTGGGGCCCTATGCGAAACGGAATTCGCAGGGCCCAGTTTAGGTAGGGATACGGATTATAAGTGAAAATTAAGAGTTTATATTAGAAAATACATTAGTCTTTGCATTTTTTTCATTCTTTACTACGTACAGAATTACTTTACGAGCCTTGCGTGTAGCAAAGTCATACAGTACATCATAAAAATTGTATTTCCTACATAGATCACCCTCAATAGCAAGAATTACCGAATGTTTCAATCTATCTACGAGAATTGTTGACCTCAAGTAATTCTTCATTAGTTTGAGGCGCGAGAAGCTTCTTTCACCAGATTACATAATTACGGGCATTGCATAATGCCGCTTTTTTTTATCGCGCGTAAGATTGGCGTTTTCTATATTGAATGACACCCTAAAATGACAATTTTTGTGTATATATTTCATGAGATTTGTCTGAGTTGTCAAAAGATTTTAATAATTTTCGGATATTTCCATTACTTTTTTGTATATTTTCCAATTTCAGGAGATTTTCAGGAGCTCCTGGTAAATCAGGAGGCTGCGGAAAATCTGTTATAAGTTATAAACTTGTCCCATAGGTTGCAGTGGGCTAAGGTCAGCCCTGCAAAATAGCGGCGTATGCTACGTCGCCGGTCGACTAGCTTTTATTACTAGGCTTATATCAACTCTGTTTGTTTCTCTGGTAAAAAGTGTGGACACGTTATTTCTCCCATACCCATTATCGGATCAATCTGCAGCTTCGCACAATTATTCACTGACATAGACAAGACGTGAATCAATTTAAAAAAGTAACCGATTAGACAATTAATTACTGGTGATTCATTATTGTGTTTAATATCAACAAAGGAAACTAATACTTCAGTATCCACATATATAGCTAAATTTGTTGTGTTTAGTCCTCTTAAAAAATTGTTAGGCCTAACCCTATTTCTCCCGATTAAGTTTGTACTTTAAAAAATTATTTATTGCATTATTTGTACCTAACAAAGCAATGAATCAATAATTTAAATTACTCAATTAGTCAATTAATCATTGATAGTTAATAATTTAATTTGATATCGAATAAGGGAAATAACTTGTACAATATTGGTAGATATAGTTTTAAGGACAGAGTTCTTCGCTTTAGATAAGCTATGTTTTTTTTCAAATGATTTTGTATATGCTTGTTTAGTGTATAACATTATATATATCTAGGATCATTTCTTTCCTTTTTTAGTTCTGTTGATGAAATAATTGGCTGAAAAAAAGTTTTTCAAGGTCAAGCTAGCACAAAAAAAAAGCACAACTAAACAAACAAAAAAAACAGGACTTAAATAAATAAAAACTGAAATACTCCTTGAATGTTTTCCTTAAATCTTGGATATTGTAGTAAATGTAAGGCAAGCACTCAACGAAGAGAGATAGCAATAAAAGACTGTGTATTTATTTACACTTATAAACAAATAGTTAGACATTGACTTCATCTATCAAGTCACAGGGTGTAATGTTTTAAGTTCTGCAAGTCCTACTTAACACTAGAACAGACCACTGACACACTCTCCAGTGTCGCTCCAGGTCCTCAATACAGTTCACTGATATCACACAGGACGGCTCTTTGCCCCAGACTGTTCAGACTCTCATAACCTTCAGATCCCTTCAGCCGGATCTACAACAGTCCATCTTGTAGAATCAACATGTCTTCTCCTACTAGTGTTGAAAGGGGCTCTGATGCGCACTATCACTATAGGCGCGGGAGCGGAGTTACAATAATACAACAACGAGAGGGTATGTTTCGATCTCAATGGCATCGTTAAAGCTATTACATCTACTCTCAATTAATGAGCTAAGACAAGAGCTTTGAAACTAAGGTTTAAAACGCGGGGGTAACTGGGAAACGCTCACATCTGGTCTCCGGCAAGCCCTGATAGATGAAGAAGAAGATCCGGAGACCTACGGATTTGAAATAGAACTTGGGATTGTTGAGGTCGTTGGGAAGATCCAGGAATATATGGATGTATTGAAGGAACAAATGAGCACTATGAACACGAAGCTGGGGAACTAGGTGAATGAAAATGTATTGCATGTGGAAGTTCAAATAGACCAAATAGATAAAATGTTGTCGCATGCGATAGGAGGAATAGACTCGATGGTAAAGGAGCAGTTGCCTGTAGACTCGATGGTGAAGAAGTTGCCTGTAGACTCGATGGTGAAGGAGCAGTTCCCTGTAGACTCGTTGGTGAAGAAGCAGTTGTCTGTAGACTCGTTGGTGAAGAAGCAGTTGTCTGTAGACTCGTTGGTGAAGAAGCAGTTGTCTGTAGACTCGTTGGTGAAGAAGCAGTTGTCTGTAGACTCGTTGGTGAAGAAGCAGTTGTCTGTAGACTCGTTGGTGAAGAAGCAGTTGTCTGTAGACTCGTTGGTGAAGAAGCAGTTGTCTGTAGACTCGTTGGTGAAGAAGCAGTTGTCTGTAGACTCGTTGGTGAAGAAGCAGTTGTCTGTAGACTCGATGGTGAAGAAGTTGCATGGTCAAGACTGTGGCTGCACAAACAATGGTGACGGAGACGCTGGGGATTGGAGCGCCGTCTGTTAATTTGTTCAAGCATTGCACCAATATCTTTCTGAATCTTGCTCAAAGTTACGCCGTATCTGTCCTAATACAGGTAACAGTTCGCCATCTGTCGTTTTAAGAGTGTAGCCGTTCACTCGTATTATTTCATGATAAGACTGGTCTAACTATTGACCACGAAGCTCCTGTGTCTAAGAGGAACCTATAAGAACCAACGCCAATCTTTCCTTGCACTTTCAAGGTTCTGTTTTGTTCTCTCTAAAACGGGTAGTCTCGAGGTTCCGATTTTCTAACCTTCCAGTCATTTCTCCTTGAAGCCTGTTGACCGTAGCGTTCACGTTCTGGTGCAACACAGGGTTACAACAGTACTCACCACAAGCACTGGTGCAAAGCAGGGCTACAACAGTACTCACCACAAGCACTGGTGCAAGGCAGGGTTACAACAGTACTCACCACAAGCACTGGTGCAAGGCAGGGTTACAACAGTACTCACCACAAGCACTGGTGCAAGGCAGGGTTACAACAGTACTCACCACAAGCACTGGTGCAAGGCAGGGTTACAACAGTACTCACCACAAGCACTGGTGCAAGGCAGGGCTACAACAGTACTTTCATTAGCCATTTAGTTTTTTTTTGTGTGCACTTTTTCTGCACTCTATAATAAAATTTCTAAGCTCTGTCTCTTGTAGCATAAATTGTAGTTGGCAACAGTGGTTTTCTATTTCACGTTTTTTCATTACAAAGCTTCTATCAACTCTTTCTGTATGTTTGTCTGTCTGTCTGGTAAAAAGTTTGTACACGTAATATATCCGACACTCTATCTCGGATCAAGCTGAAATTTCTTTTACCTGTCAACACAAGAATCAATAAAAAAAAAATTACCAATTAGTAAGTTAACTATTGGTAATTAATTATTTGTTTGTATATTAAACAAGGGAAAGAAACATTACTTGAAGTGGAGGTATAAGTTGAGTTAGTCCTCTTTATTGGTTGCCGCTTTAAATGGTAATGAACAATATATAAGTATACAATCTTCTGTAGTCATAAGCAGAGGTGTTAGCACGTCAGTCAGAGCTGGTGTGAACCACGAGTTCGAATTCATGTCGTTCATTATTTTATCATTGCTTTTAAAACTAATAGCGGTAAAATCCACCCAGATGTTCATTCCCCCTTCTCCATTTTCACAACTGGTTCCTATAAGTGATAGGATCAAAGTGTATTGAGAAAAGTAAAAGCATGAAATAGCAATAAACAAAAACAATATATATATATGGCTCCTTTTGTCTCGAAAGGCAATGGATGCGCCCAAGTGAGTCACTGGTTTTGGCTTAATCTTGAGACGGGGCAGAATCTGGTGTGGCTAATCAAGCCAATTTTAGAACGGCAGACTTTGCCACAATTCGTACATTTGTATGCCTCTGATTTAGGGCTAGCAGACAGAGCAGCTTTCTTTTTTTTCCCTCTTGATTAAAGCCGCTTCAATTCTTTTGTTCTCAGCAAGGGTTGTCCCAGCACGCACAGTCTGTCTCCATGCACTCCGGTCTTTGGCTATGTTTTCCCACATACTTTCACTGATGCCTGAGGCTCTCATGTCTCGCTTGCAGACATCTCTATATGTTAGTCTTGGGCGGCCCTTGGGTCTGACTCCTTCCACAAGCTCAGCATATAAGATATCTTTCGGGATTCTACCATCTGGCATGCGGGTTCCTATAAGTGATAGGATCAAAGTGTATTGAGAAAAGTAAAAGCATGAAATAGCAATAAACAAAAACAATAAAAATATTATTAATCGCACAGATTTATTGTTGTTGGTCTAGATTCTAGATCTATTACAAATTTAATTGCATGGCTGATTTAAATTAATTGATACAATTAACTTCGTATAAGTTTTGTTTTTTAAAGAAAAGTATTTTGTTAGTTTGGTGATACGAGTTTCCTATAATTACAAAGAATTTAATAATAATATAATTTACATAAGGATAACAACATTCACACACAAACACACCCACGTGACCACTTTTCAGTGACACGGTCGGCTACCCACGTCGCACAAGAACTGTGTCACCTCAGTTAGATGTTTCTTGTTTGTGTGTGTGTCTGTGTGTGTGTGTGTTTGTCTATTTTTTAAAATATGTCACAATGTTGTTTTTTTTTTATTTTCTTCCATTTTTCATTAGGTTCTATTCAATCGTACCGCTACCACTTTTATCCCATTCTGTTATTGATATAGAAATGTGTCATATACATTATCAACAAGCTACTGATAGTAGTACAAACATACTGAGATAATGCCCTATACAAAGAAATAACTACTGTTTGGTATGTCTTGATGTCATTCTAGTTTCCCTTGCCATTCATAAGATGCAAAATAAGAAAGAAAGAAAATATTAATTATTTAAAAAGAAACGACAACTCTTTCTCCCTTTATGACATTTCACTGCTCCGTTATTTAACAGTATTCCTTCCCCTTGATCGTAGTATCAAAACAGAAACGAAATCCTGAGCTTCTTATGCACTAAATAATTCTAAACTTCGCAAGACTTTTTAAAATGTGTTATTTCTAAATGTTTATATTCCACTGATGGGCTTATATAAAACTCTCAAGATAGGAAACCAGACTGCTGCTATAAACAAACTGAACACTTCTTATAGAAATGTAATAAAGGAAGTTACATTCTCTCATTGGGCTCGTACATATTTGACATGTTACGGATGTTCCTTCAGAGTTTAAGATAATTTGCTTCAAATCTCTCACAGGAGGACGGGGGATGGCAGCGGGCAGGGTTCAAACCTGGAACCATAGAGCTCATCGGGACCACGGAATGACAGTACAGAGCGCGAACTACACGACACTAGCGGATCCAGAACCTTGGAGTGGAGGGTGTAAGTGCACGTTTGTAGACGAGGCGTTGATATTGTGTGACGTGCATTACTATTACACACATGAGGGACTGGTCACTACTACTGTGTCGCGAATGCGTAGAATGCTGGGTTCGTGCTTCCTGGAGTACTCTTGACACGTGACAAACATAGATACTACAGATTCACTTAAGTCCATTTCAGCAGACAAAAACTCCCTATAGTAGATTACAAATAACGTCCGCATCTCAGCGGGTAACACTGTACAGAATAATACAGAATATCTACTAGAAATATATGTCTCAAAAAGACCACTGGCATCAACTGCCCAAAAGTTACTACCTAACTGAAATAACTACTCGACTTTCTAAGTCGCTACTGTCCGTCCCGGACCTAAAGATACTAATTGACTGCCCGGTCCAAAGGATACCACTTGACTTACTTGACTGAACTTTATTCATTCTACTTCCTGTTTCTACATCAGGAATTCCACGTGTCTTTGAACCTCTTAACATGACGTGAACATTAAATCAGGCAATGTCAACTGAGACTGTGACAGAAGGGGGGTCGGTTTTTCTTTCAAACCCTAAACCTAACGCCCAGTAAACCCTAACCCTATGCATAAACGTGCGTATATATATATATATATATATATATATATATATATATATATATATATATATATATATATATATATATATATATATATGAGAATAAAGCAGTGTTTCTCAGCCTTCAGCGATTTAAAAAAAAACTCAAAAAACAAACAGTCATGCTGAGGGCTTTCTCTTGCAAGCTTGGGGGTCTGGGAAAGAGCTGTAAGCTTTCCCAGAGGGGTTCGGAGCGAAGCGTTTTCTTGCATTCTTCATTACAGAAACGCATTCTCCTGACATCTACAGCTTATTATTCCTCAGTGAGGTTCGGGGAGAAGCCCCGGCGCCAAAAGCCAAAAGCGTTTTCTTGCATTCTTCGCTGAAGAAACGCATTCTCCTGACCTAATGCTCATTATTCATTCTATTAAAAAAGGACCTTTTAAATAATGATGAAAAATATTCTAATATGAATTTATAGGCCCTTAATACATTGCAGATAAGATACCCCACATATTTAGATTAAGGCTTTGAGGATCGCCGCCAAAAAAAAAATAAAAAATTCGATAAATAATATTCAATAAAATTCAAGCATAAATTGTAAGTTAAAGTCCCAAATTTATTTAACTAGAAAAATATCAGACTGAGTAAAGGAAAAGATTATCTTGCTTTAGAACTCATCTCAGTCGTGACTCTTGTACTAAAACATTTTGTTTGAATTAAAACTTTTTCAAAGCAAAGTCTTTCTTAAAATAATTATGATTAATTCATGTGAAATTACATAAACTCTGTATTGAAAAGGGATTGGCGGTAAAATGAAAATGATTAATCCTCGCTCCTTTTTATTAGTTCTGCCAATGATTGCATTTGACATTAAAGAATAGGGGTGGGGCGACTCGATATAAGAATTTAATTTATAGCATATATAAATTATATTTTTTATCTATAATACAAAAAGAAAAGGTATTGGTTTGTCCGATGGGGGGAAGGCGATTGCATATATCCCCCCTCCCACCTGGTACATCCCTTTTTCATTTTATATTTACAGTCATAAAATCTGAGATTAGAGTGTGGTGCGACATAATATACAATGGGTTCACATATCAATACGTAGTTTATATTATATAGATATTCGACTAATTTTGTTCACATACTATGATTTCTCTATAAAAATAGGACCCCCCCCCCTCAGAGGGCTAGAGTGGGGAGGGCAGTATATCGCCCCCCTTACTCTACCGAATCGTCCAAAATACCTGAAGGGGAGCGACATAATATAAAATGTATATATTAATTCAACTAATTTTGTTCACAATCTATGATTTCTCCATAAAAGTAGGTCAGCCTCAAATGATTTAGGTGGGAAGGGCAGCAGCCCAATCGGCCAACAGGGGAAAGACATAATGTAAAGATCGGTTAAAATACCAATAACAAGTTTTAATCATATAAATATTTTAAATGATTCTGTTAGCAAGCTGTGATTTTTGCAGATAAGTTGGACCGCCCCCCCCCCACTCGAAAGTTTATCGGGGGGGGGGGGGGGCGGGATTGATGCCATCGCCCCCTCCCGACCCCACCATATCGGCCGACATGCTAGAGGGGGGGGGGCGAAATAATCTAAAAATAGGTTGAAATATAAATTATTAGCATATATTATTAACATAAGCAATAAATTCGTATACAAATTGTGTGAATTCTATACAAAAATTCGTCGCCCCCTTCCCTCCTACCATCGCCCCTAACCCGCCCCCCCCCCCCCCCCCCGGATCCGCCAGTGCTACACGATAGAATTTGTTGTCTTCATGTGTTGTTGTTTTAGAAACAAACATTTATTGGACATGCTCAGACATCTAAATGTGTGTGTGTGTGTGTGTGTGAGAGAGAGCGAACTGTGAAAGTGAGTATTTGATAGTCACTACACTTCTAGATGCACTATTTCGAGCCTATATGTTGTTGTTTTTTAAGCCGACGTATCAAAAAGTACAAAATTATACTTCCTTCGGTTATTAAGATTATAGAACCTAACAGGCCTCACTGTCTCTGACTATAGAACCTAACAGGCCTTACTGTCTCTGACTATACAACCTAACAGGCCTCACTGTCTCTGATTATAGAACCTGCCTGTCTCACTGTCTCTGACTATAGAACCTGGCTGTCTCACTGTCTCTGCAAGACATTCATTATGTCAGTGTTCTTATCGCCAGCATCAAATCGCAGTTCTCTTCTCCTGGTGCTAATTACTCAAAGACGTTTGTGTCCAAGACGTCTGTGTCCAAGACGTCTGCTTTACAACACATGCTCTCAAGGATGACGTGAATGCTTGTCAATTCTTTCAGGAATGTTATTTCTCTCTCCCTGCGCAATCTCTCTCTTTCTCTTTCTCTCTCTCTCTCTCTCTCTCTCATTCATTTAAATGTCCGAGCCTATATATTTATATGTGTAATAAATCTAAATTTAGCTAGAAGAACTAGATATAGTACTAGATTCAACATTGGTTTTGAAAGGACCATCGCGGTCGGGAATTTCCGAATGTAAGGAATTAATAAAGCAATGTTCAGGAAAATCTCGCGCATCGTTTTCTAAGTCTAGTTCTAAAGCAGTGATTCCCAAAGTGGTCTATATAGACCCCCAGGGGTCTACGAAGACCTCCAAGGGGTCTACGAAAGTGCAAAAATAAATTGGGGGTCTATGATATGTCCACGGGGGTCTACGATAATAGATTTCATCCAAGCAGGTCGTTACTTAATTTTCACATTCCATTAATGTAATTATTTCATTCACTAATATATGATTTATACCTTCGTTAATCCTTTAAATATTTATCCTGCTATTCAAACGAAAAATTGTTGTATTCAATTCCAATACTTATTTAAATAGCTTAATTTTTGTCTACATATAACTAATGTTTAGAAAAAAAAATGTAGACTGTACAGCATTAATTATTTAAAATTGGGATTCATTCCTTCCTTGTCAAACACACAGTTGCCTAAGTGACTTTTTATGACGATATGAAACCAGTTACGCTGGAGGATCATCTGAGACAATGCCACCCTGACAAAAATAAAGATTTGAAAAACTTTAAAACACTCAAAGATAAAGTTCAGAATAGACCCACAAAATCTCTGTTTGACATCATATAAAGAAGATGATGGTTTGTGAGCGTCTTACAAGATTTCTTTACTTATAGCAAAATACGGAAAACAGCAAAGGTCAAACATTGAATCTACCAGCCGTTTTACACAAACCTACATCTGTTATTATATTAAAAGAATATCTTAAAGCAACAATACAGTTCAAAGTCGCTTCGGTGGCATGAGTAATAAAATTAAAAGCTTCTTAAGTAAATCTTTGCAAACGACATAACTACAGTTTGGCCTGCCAAGGTGTAGCGCTGTGTGCTTACAAACTGTCTAATGGTCGCCGTCTCCTTATATTTCCTTAGGGGGTATAGTTGCAAGGCAGCAGAGTTTTTAATTCAGTTTTCCTTCTCCTAGGTGGGTAGCAAGCCAAGGCTAATGAGCCCTTCCTGTTCGAAGCTTACTGGTTTACGCTCCAGTTACTAGCCTTCACCCCTTCTCCTGTTAATGAAAACAGTTCCGCAGTTTAATATTTGAGCCACACGTGAAAGATCAAGAAATACACAAGAAACTGCGAAATCTTTTACAATGATACTTTAGGCAAGTTAATTAATTAATTAATAAATATATAATGTTGGAAATACTACTTCAGATAACAACATATTCGTAAATGAAACATAATATCCATAGTTGTGTAGTTTCACAACTTTACACATTAAATAAGCAAACTACACAAAATCCTTATTTAAAAAACAAAGCTTATCTAAGGGGAAGAAATCTGCACTTACAACTATGTCACTCAAGAATGTAGAAGTTATTTCTCTTTTTCGATAGGTACAATAAATACTAGTTGAAAGTTTCAACTTGAACCGAGAATGAGTGTGAGAGAAGTAATGTGTACCATTATTTAAGAAAAGATTGAGAGAGAGAGAGAGAGAGAGAGAGAGAGAGAGAGCGAGAGAGAGAGAGGAACTGCGAACTTAGAGAGGACTATCCAAGCCATAGACTAAGGATGCTATAGAGTATTGCATAATTCTAGGTTTCCTATACACAGCCCGAACCACAAATGACGACATTCTAAACACGATCACAATGGAAACTGGGCACCACGTTGACCTGATGACCACTGTAAAATAAACAACAACAACAAAAATATTAAAGCGTAAAGTCGTTCACAAGTTCGTTAAAAAGACCTTCCTACAGGGAACACCAGGTAAAAAAGAAGAGCCTGACAGAGAAAACGGTGAGAGGACAACATCAAAGAATTGACGAGCCAATCAATGCAAGAGATTCTAGTCAAGGCAAAATGTAGAGAGGAGTTGAAAAGGCCGATCAACAGATCCTATGTGGGGCCCCAACAGACTAAACGATAGGTGAAGGTGTTGGGAGAAAACATGTTGGGTTCAGAAACTCAAAGAACTCTCTAGGAGTACAGACAATTGTTCTAATTTTATTCGTTTGTCAACCAAACGTGAGTCCCTTGTCTCCATTCAATACTATTTATTTATTGCAGTAACACATCGTCTACGTCATCACGGCATCAAAGAGTAAAAAGATGAATAATTATAATTAAATATGGAATACGGAACAAATAAAACGAATTATTTAAGGAGAATAACATAAAATGCCAGAATTATCTTAAGAAACTAAAGACAAAAACATAAAAAAACCGAGCCTAAAATAAACCCAGCAATAAAACATGTTCTAATATTGTTCTCAGTGAGTTTCAGAGCGTGTAAATCTACTTGTTATCAGATGTAAAATGAAAGCCCAGGACAGCAGACGTGAGTCGCAGGTATCTATTGGCCCATTTACCGCCAAGATAATGACGACAGTAGGAAGTGATAGATAGAGCAAGAAAATGGATGAATACTGATAACGACTGTTCGTCTACACCTTTCTTTCTCTCTCTATCTATCTCTCTCTCCCTCTCTCTCACTCACTCTCGTAATATAGATCTATATATCTTTTGAACAAGAATGAACTGGAGTGTGCTTAAGATATACAGACATTCCAGGGGAGACTATAAACAAGACAATCCGGTCGTCTGCTAAATACAAGTCAGGGGAGAAAATAATGTGGATAAGACTCTATATATACATTTTAAAAGTCATTTATCTTCAGATAACAATAATGGAGGGAGACCTATTCGAGAGACAACGTGGTTTGCTTATATTGAGACTACAACATTTACACAGTAGCGATTGAAGAGAAAGAAAATTGTGCTTACGTTGCAATAAGTTAATGTGGGTATTAAGACAATTACCTAACATGTAGAGTCAAACTCTCAGTCCCTCAGAACTTCAACATGCATACACGAACTGAATGTTTTTCACAAAGTCTTGAAAACATGTTTTAAAAGTATTACGTAGTGTCTTGCTTCTAGATGTTCTGGGGTGCCTTGTGTCTGAAGTTTCTTAAATGTGTTCTAAAACAGCTCTAACATTTCTATTCTGGTTGTCTTTTGGTGAATATTATTTCCTTCGGCATGTTTACAAAGCAAACATTAACTCACTCTGTCTGTCTGGTACAATGTTTGTACACGTTAGTTCTCCCACACCTAATCTCGGATTCAGTTTAAATTGTGGACATTTTTTTTTCTTAAATTAATTTTATTATTATTATTAAATTATTTTTTTTTAATCAAAGATGGTAAACTATGTGATTTATATTTATACATGTACATTTATGAAATAAAAAACGAGATTTTTTTTTCGTCTTCTGACACCAAACATTATTCTAAAATAAGTCTCAAGACATATAAATAAAATGTGGAAGGTACTTTTTTTTTCCGCTGTGGTGTGAAACATTACAGAAAAGAAAAAAAAAAAGTCTCAAAAGAAAAACGTACAATCTCTTCCGCCTCATTATCGGCCTCATTATATTTGCCACCCACGTTAGAGCCTTTAACCCTTAGTGTACTAACTTATCCCCCAAACATTTAACATCGTAATTAACCCTCTCCGAGCTGACTTGCCTCCCCATTGATGTGAGAATTTATACACTGGTTGCTTAAGCCGCCTCGTGTCTCGTGCCCTCCTCTTTTTTTTCCTAGAACGACAGCCTCGTTTAGCCCCCAACTTGTCTTTGAAACTTTGGCGGGGAGCTGGGGTGGGGGGTAGCGAGACTCCGTTTCCGTTCAACGCACTTCCCTTTTCGGTCAAGCGTGACAGACTTAAAAGCTCTTGAGGATAGACTGGAAGACGTACTCACGTTTAGAACTTGAAACTGAGGCTACAGCACCCACTGGCGCACTCGCGTGTCTTAAGTAGTGACATTGACTCCATATGACGGGAGGGACATGTTAAATAACGAAAGTGCAACCTCTCCCCTCTCCACCTTCTACTTTTTAATCCCCCGAGCACCCCCCCCCCTTCTCTTCTTTTCAATGCATCCCCAAAGCACAGGTCTGGCGCCTGCTGTATTCAGTTGAGTATTCCAGACCCCTATCATTGGCAGTAATTAGCTACATCAGAAGTCTTTTCATGTCGGCTCTGAATTGGTTGCGATGGTTGTGTGATACCTCCAAACAGGGATACATACACTTTTTCTTGAACTCAGCTAGTTACATTTAACCTCTTTTCAATTAATTGTCCAAAATAAAAAGTCTTAGGGTGTCTAACCTAATTTTGGGTACATATTTTTTAATGTGTTATTTGATAACTTTTGAAGTAGTTCTGGGCAAGCAATGATGGTGTGAGGGTTTCGCAAAAGTCAGTAGTGGTTCTCCTTTCTTCCAGATTTTATTATAGGCAAAGAAATTTATTTGTGTTAGTATGTCAATGCGGAAATCTATGAATTAGAAATGTAGGCCGCCCTGTTTAAGAAATATAAGAACTAACTCTGAGCCCGGAAATGCCGAACAAGAAGAAAAAACTAGATTAAAAAGAGAGTTTGTGTTATCATATGCGGCCCGATCGAATCCGCCTATTGGCAAGGAATATTCATGGTGTGATTTTTTTTAATTATCTAAAGTAATAGAATTTCAAAATAATCATTTGGCTAAACTTTTAACTTGAAAACAAACTAAATAACCTATAATCTATGAAGACATTTTAGACCTTTTGGCCAAAAAAAATAAATGTTTTATACATCAGAAGAGTGATTTTAGAAAATCATTTGGTATTGTTGTTTTAATTTTTCTAAAAATGAACAGCCTATTATTGATAATGATATTCATCCTTATAATACATTTATTTACTTATTTATTTTAAAAGAAATCAGTTGTTCAATATCTTTTCATTAAAAAAAATCTGATTGTGACATAGAGAAAGGTTAAGCTAACAGAGGCCTTACGTCATACGAGGGCCGTTAAAATAAAAAGATAATTTCACTTTCTTGCGGAGAGGGGAATTCAACATAGCGCTGTGTGTACAGGGAAGGCACGTCACAAACCACTTTACAATACATTTTGGGAAAATATTTCCTTTCCATGTTGCTTTAACAAAAAAATTCCACTGACCTACTTTCCACTGCCCTACTTTCAACTGCCCTACTTTCTTCAGCCTTACTTTCCACTGCCTACTCTTGTGATCTAGATCTACATAAAACATAAATATATAAACACAGATTACATAATGTATCAATAAAATGAAATAGAAGTAAGAATCTAGATCTAGATTTTAAAATTCTTAAAGCTAATAACTCTCAATAAAAGAAATTACTTCGCTCTCAATAAATAATCAATGATACATAAAATAAGGATTTTTTTTTACTCGGCACCAGTCCCCACAATTGAAAACATTAAAAGACAGAGGTATAGACTATAGACTAGAATACTGGATTCAGTTAGTTATAGTGTTGTTGTTGGGTTTTGATCATTTAAGAAAAAGTATTAACATGTCTAATGAAGTCAAGCTGATGATTTGTACATAAAAAAGGGGGTTAATTGTTCATGAATATCTTTATGTTTACTCAAATTTCACAAAGCTTATATCACCTCAGTCTATCTATCTATCTATCTGGTAAAAGTTTGTACAAGCTTTTCCTCCCACTCCTAATATCGGAACAAGTTGAAACTTTGCACAATCATTCATTTCTATCGGATTAGTCAGGAATCAATCAAAAAAATAGCCAATTAGTCAATGAATTATGTTAACTAATTTTTTGTTTGATACCTAAAAGGAAATTTGATCTTTCAGAATTCTCTAATAAGGCTAAATATGTAGGGTATGGTCCCATTAGATAATTGTACACCTTAATTTGTCCACATGCTTTCTCGGATAAAGTTTAAGCTTTAAACACTTATTAACTGTATCTAAAAAAAAACATTAATCAATTAAAACATTAATTAGTAATAAATTATTTATTAAACATTGAATAAGGGAAATACCTTCGACATTATAGACAGATATAGTTGTGAGACGTTATTCCATTGCGACAAGTTTTGTTTTAAAAAAAAGTATTTAAAAAAAATTATCTTGCTTGTTTATTGAATACAAAGAAACATTTAGGCCGATTGCGGGAATTCCCAATGAATGTTCTTAAAAATAGCCTAGTTGAAATTAAAGGTGATTTTTAAAACTTGCAACTGTCAAATCGGAGTTTAATTTATGTGGACAATTAATTTTTTTTCAATGCAAATAAACTGTCAAATTTCTAAGAAAATCGTTAGAGCCTATTTCGAAATCCGTGTTTATGTTCCTCCAAGCAGTGTCCGGAAGCCATAAACATTTTGCAGGCTAAAGAAGAATTCTCAAAATATAACAGCACCAATACGTCATCAAGGAGACTTGGTATTTAAACAACTTTTTAAAAATTACTTGTTATATTAAAAATTACTTGTTAGAAGCATTTTCTTGCAGTGTTGTAAACAATATGTTTACCTAATTATGTCAAGGAAAAAAGTGTTGGTCTCTGACCATGTCATTAGAAGTGAGGGATTGTGTCAATGTCAGAGTCAGTCTGCCTAACTCGGGTCCTAAGACGTTTGACAAGCATGTCATCTCATTGGCACAGACATGACTTTGTGGGATTGGGGAGAAAGGTTCTTTACTAAAGGTGAGCGAGGAGGCATAGTGGTGGTCCGTTCTCTTATCATTTGTTTCCTTGCTCTTCTCTTGTCTCACTTCTATCTCTCTTTTACTCTCTCGCTTTCCCGTTCTCTTCTTTCTCTTTCATTAGTTATCTTCTTTTCACGTTTTTTTACCTTTTATCTCTCTCTCTCTCTATTTCTCTCTCTCTCTCTCTTTCTCATGTAAATTACTCGTGATCTAAACGTCTAAAAATAGCTCAAGGGACATTATTTTTCATCTAGAAAAAAAAAAAGATAAGAAAAACCATTTTAAACATACACAGCCTATTGCAATGTTTGATGATCACAGATATGTGGAAGCATGCTATCGTATCGGCTCTAAGAAAACACAAAGAACATGCAGACTAAAACACTTTGGGGGCTAGATGAAATACAAGCATTGAAATAAAACTTGCCAGGCTGTGAATACCGTTTGTCACGTGGAGTCTATATTTAGCATAGCTGTGTCTATTTTTTACCTCTGCAGACAATCGCGTCTTCTGTCGTGGTTACAGCATTGCAGACTTGTTCAAGCATCAGAAAACACGAAATGCAACAAGGGACACAGCTACAGTGCCAGGAATAGCTGATGGACAGACAATGGACAATACGCAAATGTAAATAATGATGTCATGTTCACCGGCGAGTCATGTGGCTGTGCTATTAATAGATCCAAACCCATATTTTGAATTCGTTCTAAAAAAATAAAATTAAAACAAAAAGGGAATTAATCATTAAAGTGAAGTGAAAGAAATGGAAAAAAAAATGAGAAAGAAATAATGGACAGTGAGAGACAGAAAGTGGGAGAGAGTAGATGGAGAGAGAGATGGAAGTAGAAGAATTGTAGGGTGGACTTTGGGTCATAATTTGAGCTTGTTGTTTATCCTTGAAGTTTTCTGTACCATATACATTCCTGAAGACTTGAATCCACAACACCTTCACTTCTGCTTCGAAAAAGAAATGTTAGATTATACTAATCCCCCCCCCCCCCCAAACGTCTTCTATCTAATTTCACACGTTAAAATTTCAGGTCAGCGAGAAAGTACCGTTCACTGACCATCAACGGACATTAAAAGAGAATAGTATCTCCTGAGTCCAGGCCGATGACTTTGCGGATACTAGTAAACGTTCTTTAACCCTTAAAGTTCAACAAAGATAATGCTTCGGTTGACGAATGTCCGCGGTAGACAACATGATGGTGCGTCCAAACCGCAAACCCTCCCTCTCTTTCCGCATGTCCTCTCACCCCCGCCCCCGCGATAGTTAGGGAATGTAAAGATTAGAAAGTGAGGGGGCCAGTGTCCTTGTTCTACAAATATGGGCTATCGTCCAACATGAAGGCGGACACGTGCATATCAGATGAGTAGCTGGGTGCCACTTGAGCAGAATGGCTCTGAGATAAACATGACAAAAGATAAGCTTTGAGTGCAGCGATTAAAATACATCTAGAGAGACATGATGCCTGATAGAATGGATAACTGACACATTGCTTTGACTTGGCAGAGCCATTGTAATAAATACGATAGCTAGTAGAAGAGTGGAGGAAAGCAAAGTCGGAGGTTCATAGTGCATCTGTATTCGGTGCTTCATAGATTATATGTATTTGTTGTTTAATAGACTGTGTGTATTAGGTGGATAATAGATCGTCTGTATTGGGTTTTTAATGGATTGTCTATATTTGGTGGTTAAAACATCGGCTGTATTTGATGGCTAACAGATTGTCTGCAGCCCTAGTGGATCCAGAACTTTTGACCCCTGTGTAAAGCCTAAATCTATATATAAACTCACACACTCACACACAGTGTGTTAGAGCAGTGATTCTCAAACGTCGTCAGAAAAAGAATACAAATTACGTTGATGCGCTTCCTTTCGTACAGCTAGTAAGCACTCCGATGCCACGCGTGTTCTTTCATTCTTCTTTGGCTATCGAACAAAATTATTTTCGAAAAATAACATTTTAAAAAAGACGTTCATATTAAAGAAATTAATTTTGTTCAATATTTAGTCTTGCAAATCTCTGAAAAAAAAAAATAGACAGTCAACATAATTAAGTACGGCTTAATTTTTTTTTCCATTTTAAGCAGTTTAAACTTATTGAAAGTGAGTTATGGGCCATAAGTTATATAAAAATACAATAGAAAAATCTGTTAAATTGATGGTTAAAATCGACTAGGGAGAAACTATGTGGACTCAAGACTTTCATCTCACTTGGTCTACTTAGACTTAAAAGTTTCTTAGCAATTCTAAATTTTGCCAAAACAAAGTTTTTTTCTTTAAATATTTCATGCCAAAGAACTATTGGATGAGGAGCAACATACAAACTGTTGTCATAGTTTTAAATGTCGTATTACGGTAGAGGGTGAGATAGAATGGAAACAATTAATCAACTACTGATACTCTCTGCATTTTATATGTTTTACTAATGATTGTTTTTGTTATTAGCAAAAAAAAAAAAAAAAGGGGGGGAGAGGCGACTCGAAATAAGAAAATATATATAGCACGCATTGGCCTCAGCTCTGAAAGAAAAGCGCCCTCTACGAAAAATGTCTTGCTCCTGTACCACAAAAAGTGAAAGCCACCTTAACCTGCGAAATGTGTGGAGGAGAGAGTCGAGAATAGGGGCTCCACATTCACACATGAACTAGTGCCCTACGAAATCAACCAGAGTCGTTACGACTGTAGGAAGCCAACAACAATATAGAGTAAATATATAAATAATGACAGGTTTGTTTTTTTTTACATAAAAATTGTGTAACTTCATTAAAATACAACTATGAAATATTTTTTTTTGGTCGTTGTACAAGCCACATGACACTCTCGTTAACCGTCGGCCGTAGGGAAGGACTGAAAGGAATACCAGTGAGAACAATGATCATGGTCAGTTATAATGCCATTCATTCAAGTGTATCAGTAGAGGGAATGGACTATGAGTTAGCTGTTACCTGGGGTCAGATAATCTTAACCCTGAACTAACGTTATTTTCTTTAATGCATAATATTGAAATATAATTTCCAAAAATATATCTTTTACTATATGACTATGGTGGCTATGATCGAAAACAAAGATTTTCCTCCGAAACAATTTATTTTCTTTCCGTTTTTCCTTTATTTCGACAGCTCTATTTTTCTTTTTCTCTCCGTGCTTATTCGGAGCAGTAAATGAGAAACTGTATAGGTCGTGTGTCGACGCCATGTTGTTTGATACACTGGAACGGAAGTCGGTGGGCTTGTAAAATGCCGTGTTCACTTCCGGTTAGCTGCCTGCTAGTTGGATCTCCTCGCCTTGATCCAGATAAAAGTCATTAAACATTTCCGTGATGGGGAGGTCTACATTTATCTCCCTTGTACTTGCAGTAATTCACTCTTACAAACTAAAGCTGCAGAGGTCAGGGGCGTATAGTTAGAGAGGCAACACTATCAACAATCTAAGGGCACCATTCTAACTGTTGTATTGATTCTTATTATTAACTATGAGTTATTATTAACGACAATGAAACCTTCTCACCTAAATGTTATTTAAACCTAGCGTAACAAAATACTGACCTTTATTGAATTCGACGTAAAGAACAAGAAAGAAAACAACTTTAGAAAAAGAAGCTTATATGAGGTGTAGTTGTATCAATTGGTTTGAATCATCATGGAATGGGTTGCCTGAGCTAGCCAGGAAAACCAGAGACTTGACAGAATTTAGGTCATAATAGGCATGACTAAATGCATGATGCGTAGGACGTAATCATCTTCTTTCTGAAGTAACGTCTGTATTATATAAGATAAGAAAAGATAGACTAACAATAATAAATCTGTGAGATAAGAAATATTTTGACCCATTGTTTTTGTTTAGCGCTATTTCATGCTTTTAGTTTTCTCAATGCGCTATGATTCTATCACACGTTGGAAAGGGGTGGGAGGGAGAAAGAACGGGGTATCCCAGTGATAGTTTTTAAATGTATTTATAATTTTATTTTTTTTAAGTTGAACGACCTTGATTCGAATTCGATGGTTCTAGCATCCTAAAGCCTCCTCAAACTGGCACACCAACTACTGTACCAGAAAAGTGCTTATGAAAATAGAAGGTTTTGTAGTTATCTATTGTTAGTTTTAAACTTTAACGCAAATAGAAAGGGAACAATTTAACCGCTGCCACCCCATCCGCCATGTTTCATCCCTTTCTTTTCTTCGATAGCAAACAAAATAATTCATTACAAATAGCTCATTAATTAATTGGTTAACTTTTTTTTTAAATTCTTGTTTTGTCAAGTAAAAGAAATAAATGCGCATAATTTCAGCTTGATCTGAGATTTTGTGTGGGAGAAATAACGTTTACAAACTTTTTGATTGCAGACAGAGAAATAGACAGAGTGAGTTGTTATAAGCTTTGTAATAAAATAGGCTAATGTTATGCCTTCTTGTTGCTATTTTATTTGTACTCGCAATATCCAAGTTGTTCGACATTTAAAACAAGTATCTACAAACTGTTTATCCAAGCTTATGCATTCTAGACAATCTGAAAACAAAAGTGTCATCTCAAAAGGAAATCAACACAGATCTGAAATAAATTACTTAGTGGTGAGATCCCTGCCACCACTAATGATAATATGTAGTGCATGTGACTCTCACATATCGTTCCACTAGAAACATGACTTTACATCCAGCAATTCAAACAATGTTTCGGTCTTACAATGTTTGCATACGTAGCCAGATCTGGGCGCCAAGTGCAGAAATACGTGAATCTGAGTCGAAATCCTAGCAGGAAAACACGTGTTCTGATGGCCATCTTCAATTTTCCAGACATTAAACTGACCCCTCTCAGATTAGAGGCATGAGCTATCAGGTTTTGTACAAACTCAAGAGAGATAACTCCTTGAAAGCGACATCTAGTTGTCTGCCCATCGGAAATGATAACTGCAGAAGGCGGGAAAAGAAAGTCGCAGTAATGTATGATTTGTGGCGCTATCCAAAGAGGGAGGGGGTGGCGACTCCTGGGGTACAAGGGGCGAAGTGCTATGTTGTAGGTGTCGGCTGAGATAAGTTCCATTCGGTGTGCGGAGACATGACACTTGAACTGGGTGTTTATTAAACAGTAATTCAACTGAACGCGAGTGGTCAGTCTCAGATAACAAACAGTCTTCCAATTAGGCATACCTACAGCTACTGCAGTTTGTCCAACAGGGATCACTGGTCCATGTTCTTTAATGCCAAGTAATTAGCAGCTTTTTTTTTAGTGTGTTTGTGAAGAATGTATTCGTATCTGTCTCGACCACTTAGGATCACCAATCAAAAAGATTAAAACAAAATGCTTTCTCCTTTATGTGAAGTGATATCCACTCTCATAGCTTCATCTCTTTACCTGAACCATTCAAACTAACTCTCGATTAAAGAGCTACTAGTGAAGTCAAATGACCTGATTGTCCAGTATTGTATTGTTCGCCTGAAGTCCTTCACTGTAACCTTAAAGAAACCTGGAAAATGTATTTTGTTTGATGTGATGGTGTTCTGTACATGGCTCTTATAGTAGACTGGGCTCATTATATTGGCTGATCGTAATGTGAATCAACAAGATCTCATTCCTTCAGGTTGGCACCGTCAGTTTGTAAAAGCTCTCTCACTTTCACTATCTCTCTCTCTTTTTCACACACACACACACTCACTCTATCGCTCTCTCGCTCTTAAACCTTTCTTTATTTAACTCTCTTTCTCTCTCTCTCTCTCTCTCTCTCTCTTGCACTCTCTTTCTGTCATACTATCTCAAACTCAATGTTTCTCAAATACACCCACTTTCTCTCTCTCTCTCTTTTTCTCTCTCTCTCTCTCTCTCTTACAATCTGTCTCTAGTAAACTTTTTCTTTCTCACTCTTTTATTGACTCTGTTTCTCTCTCTCACTCTCTCTGTCCCTCTCCCCCTCTCTTACACACACTCTCTCTCAAACCTTCTCTCTCTCTCTCTCTCTCTCTCTCCTCCACTTCTGTGTCTCCTATTCAAAGTGATGCACTATCTCTGTCAAAGCTGACGCCAACTCGCTGGACGGAAGCAGCGCAGTCTTATACAGAGGCGTATCAAATGACCGGAAGTTGAATAGAAGAATACTAATTAAATCTCGCTTACAAGTGAAACCAAAGATTCAAAGTCGTATCTCCAGGTGGATCCTCTTACGTTAATCTTTTATTTCTTTTATTTACATCAAACCTGTTGAAGTGTTTTCAATTGTATTCTCTACCAGAGTCTCAAATCTTTTTTCTTCTCTAATTGAGATGTGAAAAAAAAAAGAATACAGTGCTGTGTGAGGGAGGCTGAGGGAGAGAGCTGAAAGTGTGTGGGTGGTGTGGGGTAGGTGGTGAGTGTAAGAGGGGGGGGGAGCGTGAGAGAAGTGCAAATTAAAAAACAAAAACGAAAATAAAAATAGTCGAATGAAAGCGAGCACTTGACTAGATAATAGTTCTTGGCGAGCGCTCGGAAGAGGGACGAGCATATGGTTACACAGTCTGACTATCATTAATATCATTCTTAGCTAGCACATGTCAAGTTCTGCCGAGGCTTCCATTTGTTATTTTGGATGCCTTAAAAAAAAAAGGACTTAGCATACAATAGCCTCTCCCTCCCCTAGTAGCTTTCATCATGGCCATCCCCTCTCAGTGTTACCTCCATCTCACGTACATTGCTTACCCCTCTCTCTCCCATGAATACTCCGCCTCCACCCTTCTTTCCATGATACATTACACTCACACACTCACACATTCATTTGAAATCACCAAGTTGTTATATTAAAAACATGGATTGGACGAAAAGGGAGTTTATAATATACAGAGGTAACCACGTAACCCTTTTTACTGCACCCTATACTCACCACTCTATCTACGCCACTGAATTGTCACGATTTTTTGTCCACGTGAATGTTTGAGGCATGCGCATAAATCTTAAACATCAAGTATCCGATTTTTTTTCTCTCTCTCTGGTTGCATTAACGAGGCGGAGATGAATTGTTTGTAGTTGATAGGGTGTGTGTGCTTCCTCAATGACGTGATTGGAACATACTTGACATGCATCCATAGACGAATCTAATAACTTTAATATATTCGCTCTTGGTACTCTATATTGTACTAAAACTTTCTCAAACGCTCAGCGTTATAGATTTGAAGAAAACCAGAGTTTCTTTTTACTGGTAAAATATATTTATTATAAAGCTCGTATCTACTCACTGCAACTGTCTGTCTTAAGACTTAGTAATCAAGTTCTAAGCCTGGGAAAGATTTTCAAACTCATTAAGTAGAATTTAATATTTCCAGCTGGAGGGGATAGGGATTACAGATAAGATATACTACGTGGGCCACAAGGAAGATATACGTGGGCCACAAGGAAGATGTACACGGACCACAAGGGAGATGTGCACGGACCACAAGGAAGATGTGCACGGACCACAAGGGAGATGTGCACGGACCACAAGGAAGATGTGCACGGACCACAAGGGAGATGTGCACGGACCACAAGGAAGATGTACATGGACCACAAGGGAGATGGGCAGGGACCACAAGGGAGATGTACATGGACCACAAGGGAGATGTACATGGACCACAAGGGAGATGTGCACGGACCACAAGGGAGATGTGCACGGACCACAAGGGAACTCTATCATTACTGCTCAAATATATTTCCCCGAGTATCTAATCTTGTTAACGCATTGACCCTGGCTTGCAGCTCTTGTCCAAACATAACTCTTGTTAAAGATAATCTTTTTGTCACTTGTTCTACTTCATCCCCCCTCCCCCCAGTGCGATGAACCCTCGAGACCGTGGGACACAGCATCTGGGGTGGGGGAGGGGGCGGGGGACTATTGCATCTTAAGGTGGTAATGTGCACCCCTGGTGTTTCTTAGCGGACCGACTGGGGTACTAGTGAGTACACGAAAAGTCTTCTTGAAGAAAAACATGTATCTATTTTCTTCCTTCAATTTCTACTAACACCATTTAGAAATTCAAGGAGGATAACCCTTTCAAGGTTTACATCAGTGATTCCCAAAGTGGTCTATATAGACCCCCAGGGGTCTACGACGACTTCCAGGGGGTCTACGAAAGTTTAAAAAGGAATTGGGGGTCTATGAGATGTAAATGGAGGTCTACGGTAGTGGATCTCGATTTAAGAAAAATCTTAAAATTATGTAATTAACAATTATCTTATACAAATAAAAATTATTTAAATTTTAATCCTATTGTTCGAATGAAAAAATATTATAATACGTCATTTAAATAGCTTAATTTAGTCTATAGGGAATGTGTATTTAAGTTGGCCAAATATAATTATGAAATTACGCAGTGGTGTTGATTTTTTAAAAATGTGTCTTCTTACCATGTCGAACTTATATTGCCTATTTGTCTTTTATGCAACAAAGTTTTATTTAGACACTTTGAAGTTGGAGGATTTTTTTAGAGTATGCCAACCTGATAAAGTGGGTGAAGATTTTAAAAGCTTTTGAACAATCAATGATAAAGTTGAGAAAAGACCTACAGTGAACAAAATCTTTGCTTTGGTATAAAAAAAAGAGAAGATGATGGTTTGCAAGTGTCTTAAAATATGTTTAACTTATTGCGAAATTCGGAAATCATCACAGAATAGGCGATAAAATGATTTTTTTCATTTACTGAAGAAGTTTCAGGAAAGACGAGTCAAACTTGCCTGGTAATAAACATTTAGTATTGGCGAATGTTCGTTTTAGTACGGGTCAAGAAATCCTAGAAAAACTTCTTTTTGCGAAAACTGATAATTAATATTTAATGCTTGAAGGACTACTTTAAAGAAAAAGCACTTCCTTTAACTATAATGTCAGTAGCACTGGGTGGAGCACCTTTCATGGTTGGGTTCTATTGTGAATAGTGGAAAAATGGTAGAATTCTTAAATATCTTCAATTTGTTATTAACGCAGTTCACTGAAGCAACATGTTAAATACGCCATTACTTGCTCAAATGTGTTGAGAAAATGACAAGGACTTTCATCAGTTCGTCCTTCACACTGAAGTTCGATGGCCGTCGAAAAGCTTTATTTTAATTTTTTTCTTTTTGACTTTGTATCGGAGCTTTTGGATGTCAAAGATCTAATTTCTAATTGAAATTTAATCAGACTGAAATCAGACATTGCTTATTTAACAGACTTGCTTCATAAATTCAATGAGGTTTACTTACATGTGGCCATAGGCGTACCCAGGAATTTTTTCGGTTTTTCGGATTTTAGTACCCCAATCCCCTTCATTGCTACGCCCATGCATGTGGTTGTTATTACTTTTTCAGCCTTCACCTTAAATACGTTAGGAATCATTGAAAAAGAAAGCACATTGGAAGTTCATAAATCAGAAAAAATACAATTCAGCACTATTAGCTAACCAGGGGGTCTACCGAATACTGGAAAACATGACAAGGGGTCTACGAGCCAAAAAAGTTTGGGAACCACTGGTTTACATCGAGGTATTCCCCTTTGCAATTTTTTTTTAGAGATGTTGAAATGTTATTAAAGAATTATCATGTAACTTTAGATTTAATATATATATATATATATATATATATATATATATATATATATATATACAACGATTTTGAGCATAGCCGGAAGTTTTTTAATGGTGTAATTAAAATGGCACCATTATTGTGGTTAGATCATACTGTGGTTAGATCATACTGTGGTTAGATCACACTGTGGTTAGATCACACTGTGGTTAGATCACACTGTGGTTAGTAGATCACACTGTGGTTAGATCACACTGTGGTTAGATCAAAGTAATGAAGCAAAAATAAGGTTGAATTTTTCGGAAGGTAAAATAAATTTGAGATTATTTCTCTTGTCTCATGGTCCCTACTGTATATAATAATAATATGGCGCAGTCCCAGCTGTGACCTACATATTTTGCCACATCCTGGGCATGCCTAACCATTGTCCTCAGGCAATCGATTTAGATTTTCATTTCGCCGTCTTTTTGTCCTCGGCAGTAGATTTTCTTTTGGTCTGAAATATAAATCCAGCGGCCTTCGTGAGTGACCTCCAGCTGTCTCGTTCTGAGGCCACATGCAACCAGGTGCTCTCTTCTATGTTGGCCAAGGAAAGTTGACGTCTAAGCTGGTCTTTGAAGCATTTCCGTGGGACGCCTCTGTTACGTCGACCACCTTTTAGCTCACCAAAAAAGACTTCCTTTGGCATACGTTCGTCTCCTATACGGGATACGTGCCCTGCCCAGCGCAACTGTCGAACCAAAGGAAGTCCCTCTATACTGTCCATACTGGCATTCGCAAGGACATCGCTGTTTGTAGTACGGTCTTGCCACCAAATGTCCATGATGGAGCGCAAGCCACTTTGGTGGAAGCGCTCAAAGCGTCTTAGTTGTTTCCTGTACAGTGTCCATGTCTCAGAGCCATATAGAAGGGTTGAGAGAACCACCGCCTGGTAGACATTGATTTTTCTAGGCAGGCGGAGTGATCTGTTCCGCCAAACTCTCGCCTGAAGGCGTCCAAAAGCACTACTGGCCCTGGCCTGATGGTTATAAACTTCTTCTACTGTATATACCTCAGCTTGATAAGTAGCAACCAAAGCTCTCAGCTTCAATCTCATTCCACTAGGTTTGAACTGTTTAGTGAATGAAGGTTTATTTCCAGGTAGTTGTAGTTCCCTCGTCCTCCAATTTTCTTCAGCAAGGTTTTTTCTTCTTTCAGAGGCCATCCTCTGCCAGCTGCATTCGTCTATGCCAGTAAAGGCAAGATGGCACCTGGAGTTATCTTTACAGCGCTTCCGAAAGGTGTGGAGCCGTGGAGGGGGATCAACTCTATTGCTAGAGTGGAAAAATATATTGGTCGCAACTGGCTTTGCGTAGTCAAGTGAAATACTGCACCAATCCTTAATCTTCGAAATCTAAGACATTGCCTAATATATCTATGTAGCCACACAAATGTCGTTATAGACTTTTGTTTTGTTAGATTCATTTTTTGTTTGTTTCCCCTAACTTTTAGAGGATAGTCCACAAGTGTTTAGGTTTCGTTACCCATAGTGTTACAATAATTTAAAGATCAAGATGTTTCTAAGGGACTTTTAACTACAGACCAGTCATCTTTTCCAAATTAGTGGTCTAACATTGGTACGTTCACCTTGTGGCGTAATAATCTTGGATTCATTAGTGAAGTACAAAATGATCCAATACGAACATCGCATGGGTTCGAGAGTTTCTTATCACATTTTGCAAGGTAGCAGTTCAATTCTGAAGGCTAAAAAAAAGTTACCAAATGTGGTTATTTATTGAAGCTAAAAAGAAACATAATGCTAGTACCTTAATGAGACATTAATGAAAGCTGAGACACTTCAAAAAGAGCTCACTTTTTAAACACCCGACATTCAACACGTTTAAACACCCGACATTCAGTATTGAAACGCCATCCAGCCAGATTTAAGACAGTAAAACTCAGTGACTTTAACGCGTGAATCACTCACGTCAGGATCCATTCTAATCTTTAAACTGGTGTAGCTACTGATTCGCTCGCTCGGCGTTATCTTAATACGAGTTTCCTTTACTTAGCTATAAAAGCCACTCCCTACTGACAATAGACAGGGTCGTGCACTTCTCTACCCACCCCTGCGTTCCACCCAGTTTTCTACAACATCATCCCAGGCACTGCTAAGCACCCCCCTTCCCCACCCTCAGTACTTGATATATACAGCAGATTAGGCGGTGATATCTTAAATCGAAAAATATCGGGGAAGGGGGGCGCGAACAGGGGGCGCCCAATAAAGACAATGAAATTGATGATGCCGCTGAAGTCTAGCGATGACACGGCATACAAACGAGATGACTGCAGGGGCGAAGACTCTGCCTGGTGCGCTTGGGTGCTAATCCATTTACATGGTGCAGCATTTGATGCCCACCGCTGCGTGTTATCCTTGGTGAATACATTTTGTATTGCCCTGAAACCTAAGTCAAAGTGCTGTTGCTGTTCTAATAGTTGTGACACAATTTGTGAACTAAAGTTTTTAGACAACATTTGTTGACATGATGTCATTGTTGTTAGATTTCTTCATCTTTGATCGTCTTGTTCTGAGCCAAAGTTTACAATGAGAAGAAGGAAAGTTTCTATAAATATGGAACAGAAATAGAAGAATCTAAAGATATCTCTTGTCGTTAAAGAAAGCCTACAAAGGGATCTCAAGCCTTAAAGGAAGCCACCAAATGAATCTCATGCTTTGAAGGAAGACTACAACGGTATCACATGTTTTTAAAGAACCCTACAAAGATTAATATGTTCAGTTAATATGTTCAGTTAATATGCGAACCCTTGTTCACATTGGGAATCGTTACACATGAGCTATCTTAGTTGCCGCAATTACTTTACGATCAGGTAGGGAAACTTTGTCAGCTTTATGAAGGGGATCTCTTTAAACCATGTTTTTAAAGAACCCTACAAAGATTCCATATTAACTGAACATATTAACTGAACATATTAACTGAACATATTAACTGAACATATTAACTGAACATATTAACAGAACATATTAACTGAACATATCAACAGAACATATTAACAGAACATATTAACTGAACATATTAACAGAACATATGAACAGAACATATTAACTGAACATATTAACTGAACATATTTACAGAACATATGAACAGAACATATGAACAGAACATATTAACTGAACATATTAACTGAACATATTAACAGAACATATGAACAGAACATATTAACTGAACATATTAACTGAACATATTAACATAACATATGAACTGAACATATTAACATAACATATTAACATAACATATTAAATGAAAATATTAACTGAACATATTAACTGAACATATTAACTGAACATATTAACTGAACATATTAACTGAACATATTAACAGAACATATGAACTGAACATATCCCTCACATTGTATACGACGTTCAGTGAAAACTCCGCTAAGGGGAGCGAGTGTCACACTTAGCCTCCTTTTGACTTTTGTCTTCTCTGTTGGTCCCCGTTGGAGACATACCTTGAGGAAAAGGAGAGAATGTTCCCCAGGCACAGGGCCGGTCTTAGGCCACTGCAACATATGCGGCCGCAGTGGGCCCCGCGCTTTCATAGGCCCCGCGCGATGCGAATTGAAGGTGTAAATTATTTAATTAAATCATTTAAAATTATTATTAAAGGGTTCCTAGAATTCTCCTAAAATTATAAAATATAAGAAAAAGTCATGAAAATCTCCTGAAATTTTTAAAATCTTCTGAAAATCAGTTTTGTAATCAGTTATGCAGATGAAGACTTCTGTTTTCAAGGTGGGTTCCACAATGAGTATTTACATTAAACGTTTTACTAGATCTAGACTTGTTCAACTTTGGTTATTTGGTTAGAAATAAAAGAAGAAAAATGGCGAGCCAAGATGGCGGCCGTTCTAGTACTAGATCTATTCATTATAGTAAAGATCAACTCCTCGAACTTCGTTCCAAGAGGAAGCCTCTTCCACCGTGTTATGCACATATAGATTGTTTCTACCCTTCCTCTATTAGTATAAGGAAAAGAGGGAAAAAAGGAGGACTACGGCAAAGACTGAGAAGAAGAGGGTTTCGCCCACCACTTCCTACGATTATTCTAGCTAACGTCCGCTCAATAAGAAATAAAGTGGATGAGATATGTGCCCATATACGCTACGACCACGTATTTAGGGAAAGTTGTCTATTGGCTTTTACTGAGACATGGTTAGAGGAGGATGACAACGACAACCTGATTGCTATTGATGGTTTCTCTTGCGTGAGATCTGACAGAACGGCTGAGTCTAAGAAGAAGAAAGGTGGAGGGCTTTGTGTGTACATCAACCTCAAATACTGTACCAACTACACGGTTAAAAAGAGAATGTGCTGTCCGGATCTAGAACTACTGGCGCTTTCATTGAGACCTTTTTATTTGCCACGAGACTTTGGTGTTATTTACATAGTCCTGGTTTATGTTCCGCCTACAGCCAAAACGGAAGTTGCAGCTGCAATCATCGCTGACGTAGTGCATGAGTTTCAGACAAGGTCACCGGACGCACCAGTAGTTATACTGGGTGATTTTAATAAATGCACCTTGAAGGTTGACCTACCCACCTTCTATCAACACATTTCATGTCCGACAAGAGAAAACAGAACTCTGGACTTATGTTATTGTAACATCAAAGGAGCATTCACATCTCGTGAAAAGCCACCACTAGGATCCTCGGACCACAAAACAATACAACTGCTGCCTACTTACCGTACAAAACTTAAAGAAGGAAAAATCATTCAAAAAAACGTACAAGAATGGACACAAGACAATATTCTCAAACTACAGGGATGTCTAGACTGCACTGACCGTTCAAAGAGACCACTTCAAATCTGGAAGAATGGGTCGACGCAGTGACAAATTACATCAAATTCTGTGAAAACATGTGTGTCAGCACTAAGAGCATCAAGATATACCCCAACAATAAACCATGGGTCACTGCAAAAATAAAACGGGAAATAATCAAAAAGAAAAGAGCATTTATGAGTGGCGATGGACAGACAAGGAAAATAGCTCAACGAAATCTCAACGTCGTTCTTGAGGAAGGGAGGAGAAACTACCGCACCAAGCTGGAAGACACAATTAATACAAGTGACATGAGACAGGCGTGGGGCATCATGAACAAAATGGCAGGAGCACAAGTCAAATTTAAAAATGATCTTGCTACAAGAGACGAAAAAACATTGGCCAACGAGTTAAATGATTTCTATTGTCGCTTCGACACGAAAGATTTTAATTATCTAAGACTCAAAGCCCTTGAGGATGTCAATGTTAACAACTGCTTAGAATTAGCGATTACTAAAGAGCAAGTTTGTAACATTTTCAAAAACGTCAACCCAATGAAAGCTGGTGGGCCTGATGGAATAAAAGGGCGAATCTTAAAAGAATGTGCTGAACAACTAGCTGAACCTTTCCAAGATATTTTTTCTACTTCATTACTAAACCATGAGATACCACCTGTGTGGAAGTCATCTATAATTGTACCTGTGCCAAAGGTTTCCAAACCGAAGGAAATGAATGACTATAGACCTGTTTCACTTACTTCCATTGTGTCTAAATGTTTAGAAAAATTGGTTAAAATGTTTCTTCTGAATGATCTTTGTAATAAGTTAGACCCTTTACAATTTGCTTACCAAAAGGGTAAAGGTGTAGACGATGCCATCCTAAATATTTTAAACTGTGTCTACAAACATCTGGACCTACCGAACACTTATGTAAGATTGCTCTTTATGGATTTCTCATCAGCTTTTAACACTATACAACTTCATTTACTCATTGAAAAGATGAAAGCGTTGCAGATTAGTCCATACATAATACTATGGGCTAATGAATTTTTGACCCAGAGAGCTCAGAGGGTTAGGGTAAACAATGTTATATCTAATGAACGCATAGTTAACACAGGGGCGCCCCAGGGGGCTGTGACATCGCCATTGTGGTTCATTTTGTACACCAATGATTTTCAATCCGATAGTTCTTGTTGCTCCTTCACAAAATTCGCTGATGATGCGGCTCTTCTTGCCCTGCTCTCAGAGAGCTCAGACGTAAATGAGTATTTCAAAGAATTAGAACACATTGAAGAATACTGTAAAGATAATTTTTTATTATTAAATGTAAAAAAAACAAAGAAATGATAATCGATTTTCGTAGGGACAAGAAGGAAAATGATATTGTTTCTGTAGCTGGAGAGACTATTGAAATTGTGCAAACCTTTAAATACCTTGGTACTATCCTAGACAATAAACTAAATTTTACTGCAAATACTGATTATATCAGCAAAAAAGGGCAGCAAAGATTACGACTACTAAGAAAACTGTCCTCGTTTAATGTTAGCGAAAAGGCCTTGGCTATGTTTTATCACGCTCACATATGCAATATTTTAAGTTTCAATATCACTGCCTGGTATGGCAATCTGAGCATTAAAAATAAAAATAAACTTAATAGAATCCTAAATGCTGCTGGCAAAATCATTGGCAAAAAACAAACCCCATTTGGGCAGTTGTTTGAGACAAACATCTATAAAAAAGCTAACAAGATCCTCGAAATAAAGAATCACCCTTTGTGTCAGGATCTTGTGATTTTACCATCACAAAAGAGATACAAGACACCGATAGCAAAGACAAACAGACACAAACACTCTTTTGTTCCCCTGGCAATCAAATCATTAAATAAGAACAATCTGGTATAAACTTTGTCACATGTAAATTATGAGTGAGTCTGGTGTGAATGTACACTTTGGTTTCTTATAGTTACAATGTTTTTTGTTTGGTGTAATGCACAAATTGTAAGACAAATTTCCTTACGGATAATAAAGATTATTATTATTATTATTATTATTAAAACTGATGCAAATTTTCTTCAAACAGACAAAATTGTCATTTCGGGGTGTCATTCAATAATTTAATAACAATGTAGTAATAAGCCGAATTTTAACCATAACAAGAAGTTCAAATACTTAATTTAATAATAAATCTATCTCGACCTCTTAGAAAAAGAGACAACAAAAGCGATATTTTGCTAGTCAATAGTAAATCTAAAAGGCAGATCTTTTTTGTTCGAAAACTACTATCTACTGTAGATGGATAGTGAAGTTAATTTGACAGTGATTTTGTACTTAGTAACTATAAATAAAATGCAAAGACGAATTTATTTTCTAATACAAAATCTTAATTTTCACTTATTATCCTCATTAAAACCATAATTAGGCCCCCGCGCAATCCGTTTCGCATAAGGCCCCGCAACTTGTAGGACCGGCCCTGCCTTATCCCTACCCAGACTAGGCCCCGCGCAATCCGTTTCGCATAGGGTCCCCCAATTGCTAGGACCGGCCCTGCCCAGGCACAGAATGAGTAGCAGGTATTTTTGACAGGCGGAAGTAAAATTTGAATATTTTAGTCGGTTAATGCTGCACAGAGACTACATTGAACTATTCTTAGGTTAGTGACTGGTGTCGTCTGCTCTAGTACAAATGCAGTAGTAATAATAATATAAAAATAGTAAAACAATAATTGCTATAACAAAAACGGCCTTTATTTACGAATAAAGAAATGTTTATGAATAGATTAATGCTAGTGTTTGTTTGATTTAAATGTCTTCCCAGCCCGTACAAGTTCAATCAATACCCACATCTCAGGAAAACTTAGAAACAGCCAAGCGACTCAGTTTTACGAACTGGGCGCCACACTCTTCGACACCTGACTCCCTTTTGTTTTCTATTAACCGCCCTAGCCCCCCGTTTGATTTATAGTTTTAGCGAAACAAAATAAAAAATTAGCAGACTTGAAAAGTCTGGCCACTCAGCAGACGGATGAAAAGCTAATTAGAGTTCAACAGACAATCGAAGCCAAGATGTTTACGGCTGGGATCTGAGATGTTTACGACACGCTATACACATAAGCGTAGTCAACATGTGGGTTCACCGCGTTCTTTTTTTTTTGTTTGTTTTGTTTTATTTTTTTTTGTTTTATTTTAGTAATGCTTAATTTTTCATGTCTGGGAAAACATATCCACACACACACCCACACATAGCCACACTACGTAGAAGGAAAGGAGAGAATGTTCCCCAGGCACAGAATGAGTAGCAGGTATTTTTGACAGGCGGAAGTAAAATTTGAATATTTTAGTCGGTTAATGCTGCATTGAGAATACAATGATCTATTCTTAGGTCAGTGACTGGTGTCGTCTGCTCTATCCCTTCTTTCTACTCTCACTTTCTTTGTCTCTCATTCTGTTTTTTTTTTTTTTGTTTTACTTTCTTTCTTTCCATACGTAATGTACAAACTCAACTTTACATACAAACTCTGTTCACCAGTGATGCCAAAATACGACCCTCGGGTCAGATCCGGCCCGCGAAGTGGTTCCACCCGGCCTGCCGAAACTACGGCACAAAGTGTAGAAAATCCCCTCTCCAAAAAGGTTAAAAAAAGTTATTTTTAACCACATTAGGGCCCTAACCTTTTCTCTTATGGATTGGTACCATGACCTTTGTGTTTTTGAAGTGAGACTAGGTGTATAATCTAACAGGAAAAATGAACGGTTCTTTACTTTTTTTTTATAATAAGCCAATGTATTTGATTTGTAAAGAAAGGTTGGCTGTTGTAAAGAAAACATATTGCAGCATTCTCGATTTGAGCCGCGAATAAAAGATTGTTAAACTACGCCTAGAGATTGAAGGATTGAACAGTTGACAAAAAGAGATGATAAGAAAATGAGTTGGTGGTTAAGCTAGATAGAATGTTGCTCACATTGTAAATAGAGAAATGAAGCCATTTTTCCGAAGGGCTGAAAAGAAGATAAACTTCAAACATCTCACTAATTAATGTAAGTGCTAGATCCACGGGTTTCTAATCAAATAGGTTTAGTTCCATTTCATTACGTATTTGTATCTTTTCGGTCATATGGCCCGCGACACGAGTGTTGGAAGTTAAAATGACCTCCGTTCGAATTAGTCTGGGTATCACTGCTGTACACCTTACATAATGTACAAACGCAGCTTCACATACAAACTCTGTACTCCATACATAATGTACAAACTCTTCTTCACATACAAACTCTGTAGACCTACTCCATACATAATGTACAAACTCAACTTCGCACGCAAAAACTCACATAAACACACAAATGCACATACATACGGAAACAACCCCCACAGACCAGGTATCTATACCATCTGTTAACCACTTGCCTTCAACATTCATCTCAAACGAAAGCAATTAATCCTTTTTTTTTTTTTTGATCTTTTGCTTACAAGTTCGGACGAGCCCCCCAGAAAATAAAATTGAGCGGTTTAATCTGCGGGGTAGAACATGATGAAGACATGCACAGCACACGACCCTTGTAGTAACGTTTGTTTTTTTTTTCTTGTTATTTTTTTCTTGGATTTCTTCTGGGATTTTATTTTTCTTGATTAAAGAGATTTCAATAAAAATCAACAACTACAGCTTTTTTTCACCTCTCTACGAATTTAAACAATTCAATAGCTACCTCATTTTACACACACATTTTTACAACTTAAAGCTAAGTGGATCGTTTTTCTGTAGCGCGGAACTCAAGCATAGAAATAAGATTTTAATTCATATTATTAGTTCATCATATTATTTGCATGTTTAGTATAGCTCCAAGTACTAACTAAATGGATAATTATGTTTTTAAAAAATGCAAAGATACTTTAGTTTACGATATGGACTATTGATATCATTAAACGTATGTACTGTGGAAAACGATTAGCTTTGTAATTATTGGCATTTCTTCTGCCTTTCTATATAACTATTGTACATAACATATTTTAAACCTTTATAAATATAGTCCAATGTTTCTCTCTTATTCCTCTCACCTTTTCTCTCCATCTTTGGACCTTTTTCCTCACTCCCTTTTGTTCACCGTGCCTCCTTAACTCATGTTCTCCCTCCCTCTCACACTCCTACCCCACCTCTCTCGCCTCCTTCCATTCTCTGTGTCTATCTTTTTAATGGATTCCCTCTCTCTAGCTTACTAGCTCCCAACATCAATCTTCTTCCTTTAATCTTTCTCTCACCCATTACGCCTCTTTCACTCCTTCTTCTTCCTCTTTCCTGCCCTTGTTCCTTCCATCCTTTCCCGCTTCCAGCCCTCCCCTTGTTGCATCGTTTTGTTTCCATTGTTATTTAATATGCCATTCACACCACAATAAACATTCCCATTTGTACATTGAACTTTGTCTTTTTACACTATTTATACAATACCTCTATTCAACTCGTAACTTCGTGGAAACGAAAACTTAAAACCTTATGGGCTCAAAAAGCAAAAACCTTTGGGGACACGGTTCTCGAATACGGCTCTAACGATTTTCTAAGAAACTCGACAGTTGGTGTATGTCATTGTGAAAAAAGAATGATGACAAAATGTTTGTCACACAAAGTGGTAGGGATTTGTTTGAACTTTACCAGTTCGTAAACTATATTTAAAAAAAAAATAATTTGATGTGAGAGCTAGAAAATATTATACTTGAACAGACAAAACGTATTCTTGTAATGTCCGCCTCTGCCAATTGTAGTATTCCAAATTGAACAAAATTAATGTTCATGAACATTTTGCGCATCTTTTGCTAAGTCTGGATCTAAAGGCCTACAATTAGAACTTCATAAATTGAAGTAGATATATTAATCCGAACAACCAGGATTTTTTTTTAAGCAGAATTGAATGGGTGATGGGAATTGAGGGGGGGGGGGTAAAAATATCATATCTTTTTTAGATGTAACATTCATGAATTATAATGAGCACAATGATGGCTGTGTATGTGTATGTATCATTTTATCTCTTTTCTTAGAAAGTGTTTCTTTATGTTTTTCTTATTTCTTTTGTACTTGAAGACAGGATTAGTTCTGTTTGTGCTGCTTATTTACTTAGCTGTTTCCATTTACCAAATAATTAAAACATAATTATAAAGTAATCTTGGAACTGACAGATACAGAGGAACACTAACAAAAACTTCAGCCTTTTTTTTTTTTATTCATTTTGACACGAAGAACCAGATTTGTAGCCTCCCTTATTTAAAAAAAATATTTTAGAAACTAGCTGAAATACCCGGCGTTACACAGGACGATTAAAAAAAAATACAAAAAGAAAAAAAAAGATTTCATCAATATTTTTTTTTTAATTGCACAGAATGTAAGAAACAGTTGAATAAGCTACATCTGGATGTTTCTGAACAACAGTCCCAGTGTACCACATGATGATGTTGTCTTGCAGACATTTACTTCAATAATTGAACATGTAGAAACACAAACATTTCACTCACGTTTGATGCATAATGTTATAACCAAATGTCTAAACACATTTTATTTATATAAATAAATATAATATAAAGTTATTCTAAATGTAAACACCGGGTAATATATTTTACAATTTTTTCCCTGAACCAAAGTCCCCATGTGATAAAACTGTATGATTTATTTGTTAAGTAATTCAAAATACTAGAGGAATACATAATTTATTATTTTTAGGCCACTTCTAGTTTTGTGTTGATTATGTATCCATCTGTCTGTCTGTCACAGTGTCTTGGTATAAAATACTAAATATGAAATGAAAACTTTTATTTTCGTTTAAAAAAAAATAATGCAGATTGTATTAACACACTTCAAAACTTTTTTTAAAAGCAAAATTTAAAAGATATTGTTTTGCGCTATTTTTACAAAGCTCCCATAGACCCAGTCAGTCTGGATGGAATCTTGTATACCTTATTTCTCCCTCTTCCGATTCGGATCAAGTTTAAACTTTGCATAATTATTCATTGTTATTGACGACATATGAATCATTTAAAAAAAAATATTTACTCAATTTGTCGTAAATAATTAATTTTGATTTATACAGAAACAGTAGGGTCTGGGTTAGGGCCTACTAAGCTAAGGGGAGATAAACCGTGTGGAGAGAATTAGATAGTTCGCAAACATTTTAAAACTAACAATAGACTATAACACCATCTTGTTTTTCAATTAGAATTCTTTTAGAATGAAAGTTGATATAAACATAAACAATTAATTAAAAAAAAGTTCCAATCAAACAGATTTATTTTGTTAGTCTATTTCTACAAAAACATACGTTACATGATGGATTCAAAATAATTAATGTAATATCGTTAAATAGAATGTTAGTTAGCAGCAAAGAAAAGAATGAAAAGTAAGGACATTGCATGAGACGGCTTTAGAATTGTTGTCTTTTGAAATAATTTCTTTCTAATTTTCTCTCTCTCTCTCTCTGTAACACACTTTCTCTCTCACTCTCTATTGTTCTCGTCTTGTCACTCTTTCTCTGCCTCTCTCTTTCTCCCTTTTTGTTTCTCTTTCTTGTTCTTTCTCTCTCACACTTTTTAACTGTTTCTATATTTCTGTTTTTCTCTCTCTTTCTTTCTCTGCCCCTCTCTGTTATGGAGAGTGTGTGTTTGTCTGTTTCTATGGTGACGGAGGGAAAAGGTTGTCGATTGGTTGGTGAGTGATGCAATATTGTGGGCGTTGTTGTCATTGGTCTTAGTAAGGGAGACCACTTTGAGAATATGGTATACTATATTGTGTTACTGCAATGAGCTAGATTTTGTTTAAAAATATTATTACTAAAGTCTAGTACATTTATTTTATCTCATATCAACCTTACGTTGTTTATATTATAATAAAAATATTATTTAATATCATTCACACAAAAAAGTAATTCAAGTTTTACAAGTTAAGTTTTAATACACCAACAGCGGTTTGGTTTTCTACCATGCTACAACGAGCCTCAACAACTCTCTACCTCTCTAGAGGGTTACAAGGACAGTTGGTGTGGAAACACAAACTCAAAATCGGCCCCCGAAGTGGTCCACCCAGGCAGGCAAAAATGCAGGTTTCAATATTTTCAGAATGAACATCATATTGAAATTCTATCAAACGTAAATAACAGTGGAGAATCTTTGTGTGTAGGACGTTCCGTCCTGTGGTTCTGATGTCATAAAATGATTATCTAATTAATCTAATTGTTTTGTAAAGGGTCAATCTGTAATTCAATGTCTCAAGAAAAAAAAACATATTATCTTAAATAAAAAATAAATAACAAAATGTACAGAACTTACTTAACTTTGCAATACATGTGTAGAAAAAAAATGTACAAAAAATCTAAAACCGTTTGCATAAATGTGTTTAAAAATTTGTTAAATAGATATCTTCCTTACTAAATAGCCTCCCGTGTTTGTTACTATTTATAGTGAATAATTGTAAAAATGGTGTATTTTTATGAAAAAACTGCTTGCATAGTTGATTTTAAAAATTAAATTCTTCGCTTTCAGAAAAGAAAAAAGTAGCCATTGCATAAGAACTTTTATGGTCTAAAATCTCATGATGTCGGATTTTCACTATCTTTTCTAGTTTACGAGATCTAAACGAGACGGACGGACAGACCACACAAAACTAATTGTGTCTATTTAAAAAAGAAATAATTATGTAAGACATGTAAGTGGAGAGAAGGCTTGATCTATAATACGCTTTTATTACCATCGAAAAAACAAACAACTTAAACTTGCGCAAATAGATCTTTAGCCATAAGTGTCTCACGAAATGGCCACTCTATAACAGTTAATTCCCTTTAACGAAGTTTATTTCTTTACATCTCTATCTATCAACATTGGCGAAAAAAAATGTCTCCAGTACTATAATAATCTTTGACTTCTCGTTGTGTTTCATCCGTTTGACTTGTGTCATCAATGTAAAAGTGAAGAGGTTTTTAAAAGTTAAGTAACATAGGCCAATAATAAAACACTATGATCTCTTTTTAAGGCGCGGTGGCTTAGCGGCTTAGCGCTTGGCTTCCGAACCGGGGACCGGGGTTCGAATCCTGGTGAAGACTGGGATTTTTAATTTCGGGATCTTCGGGCGTCTCTGAGTCCACCCAGCTCTAATGGGTACCTGACATTAGTTAGGGACAAGTAAAGGCGGTTGGTCGTTGTGCTGGCCACATGACACCCTTGTTGACCGTAGGCCACTGAAACAGATGACCTTTACATCATCTGCCCTATAGACCACAAGGTCTGAAAGGGGAACTTTTTTTATGATCCCTTTTAAGGGAACAGCGCCCAATATTAATTTGTCCACTGGTGTATCAATTTTTTTTTTGTCTTAATTATTAATAATCGTGAAATGGCTGAGTGGTAAAGCGCTTGGCTCCAAACCAAACCAGAGGTGCCGGGTTCGAATCCTGGTGAACACTGGAATTAATCATTTCGGGATCCTGAGTCCACCCAGCTCTAATGGGTACCTGACATTAGTTGGGGAAAAGTAAAGGCGTTTGGTCGTTGTACTGGCCAAACGACACCCTACTTACCACAGAAACAGATGAACTCTACATCATCTGCCCTAGAGATCGCAAGCTCCCTACTATTAACTTACACTCTCTTCATGGTAAAAAAAATTGGTGGGGTGTGGAAGTCTGGAAATCTCCGAAACCAGGAGCAACGTTTATTGGAGCTTTTTTTTTATACATGTCGGAAAAGCTTTAAATAGCGAGCTGTTTTGGAGTCTCCGGTGTAGAAGATACAGGAAGTGTGGATGAGCTTTGTGTTTGTTTGTTTTTTAATGGAAAAGGAAAATATGTGTGTACTTTAAACACTGCAGGATCCAATTGTGTACAGGCTTCTGTTTAGTCGCACAACAACATGTCAATTCGAAGGAAGCATTACACCGTCACTCTAGGGACTTCAAACTTAGTGCACATTTGAAAAGGCCACTAACCTGTAATATATTGTAGAATTGATACCGAGATGAACTGATATTACTTGTTCCCTGACATGTCATCCTACGAGACATTTCGTCATTCCAACATTTCATCACCCTAACATTTCATCATTGCATAAAGTGCATTGTGCAAACATAAGTACATATAGGTGTAATTAAGTTATTAAACATACTGAGCAAGTTAACCCTAACCCTTACCCTAAATGATGAATTGTTATAATGATGAAATGTTGCAATGATAAAATGTCTCGTATGATGAGGTGTCTTGTCAACGGTATTAAGATATCGATACATTGAAAGCTTCGATTCTTTTTTAGTTTTGTTCCATTTGGCGTCTTTGACATTGTTTAGTATAGCTCCAAGTACTAACTAAATGGATAATTATGTTTTTAAAAAATGCAAAGATACTTTAGTTTACGATATGGACTATTGATATCATTAAACGTATGTACTGTGGAAAACGATTAGCTTTGTAATTATTGGCATTTCTTCTGCCTTTCTATATAACTATTGTACATAACATATTTTAAACCTTTATAAATATAGTCCAATGTTTCTCTCTTATTCCTCTCACCTTTTCTCTCCATCTTTGGACCTTTTTCCTCACTCCCTTTTGTTCACCGTGCCTCCTTAACTCATGTTCTCCCTCCCTCTCACACTCCTACCCCACCTCTCTCGCCTCCTTCCATTCTCTGTGTCTATCTTTTTAATGGATTCCCTCTCTCTAGCTTACTAGCTCCCAACATCAATCTTCTTCCTTTAATCTTTCTCTCACCCATTACGCCTCTTTCACTCCTTCTTCTTCCTCTTTCCTGCCCTTGTTCCTTCCATCCTTTCCCGCTTCCAGCCCTCCCCTTGTTGCATCGTTTTGTTTCCATTGTTATTTAATATGCCATTCACACCACAATAAACATTCCCATTTGTACATTGAACTTTGTCTTTTTACACTATTTATACAATACCTCTATTCAACTCGTAACTTCGTGGAAACGAAAACTTAAAACCTTATGGGCTCAAAAAGCAAAAACCTTTGGGGACACGGTTCTCGAATACGGCTCTAACGATTTTCTAAGAAACTCGACAGTTGGTGTATGTCATTGTGAAAAAAGAATGATGACAAAATGTTTGTCACACAAAGTGGTAGGGATTTGTTTGAACTTTACCAGTTCGTAAACTATATTTAAAAAAAAAATAATTTGATGTGAGAGCTAGAAAATATTATACTTGAACAGACAAAACGTATTCTTGTAATGTCCGCCTCTGCCAATTGTAGTATTCCAAATTGAACAAAATTAATGTTCATGAACATTTTGCGCATCTTTTGCTAAGTCTGGATCTAAAGGCCTACAATTAGAACTTCATAAATTGAAGTAGATATATTAATCCGAACAACCAGGATTTTTTTTTAAGCAGAATTGAATGGGTGATGGGAATTGAGGGGGGGGGGGTAAAAATATCATATCTTTTTTAGATGTAACATTCATGAATTATAATGAGCACAATGATGGCTGTGTATGTGTATGTATCATTTTATCTCTTTTCTTAGAAAGTGTTTCTTTATGTTTTTCTTATTTCTTTTGTACTTGAAGACAGGATTAGTTCTGTTTGTGCTGCTTATTTACTTAGCTGTTTCCATTTACCAAATAATTAAAACATAATTATAAAGTAATCTTGGAACTGACAGATACAGAGGAACACTAACAAAAACTTCAGCCTTTTTTTTTTTTATTCATTTTGACACGAAGAACCAGATTTGTAGCCTCCCTTATTTAAAAAAAATATTTTAGAAACTAGCTGAAATACCCGGCGTTACACAGGACGATTAAAAAAAAATACAAAAAGAAAAAAAAAGATTTCATCAATATTTTTTTTTTAATTGCACAGAATGTAAGAAACAGTTGAATAAGCTACATCTGGATGTTTCTGAACAACAGTCCCAGTGTACCACATGATGATGTTGTCTTGCAGACATTTACTTCAATAATTGAACATGTAGAAACACAAACATTTCACTCACGTTTGATGCATAATGTTATAACCAAATGTCTAAACACATTTTATTTATATAAATAAATATAATATAAAGTTATTCTAAATGTAAACACCGGGTAATATATTTTACAATTTTTTCCCTGAACCAAAGTCCCCATGTGATAAAACTGTATGATTTATTTGTTAAGTAATTCAAAATACTAGAGGAATACATAATTTATTATTTTTAGGCCACTTCTAGTTTTGTGTTGATTATGTATCCATCTGTCTGTCTGTCACAGTGTCTTGGTATAAAATACTAAATATGAAATGAAAACTTTTATTTTCGTTTAAAAAAAAATAATGCAGATTGTATTAACACACTTCAAAACTTTTTTTAAAAGCAAAATTTAAAAGATATTGTTTTGCGCTATTTTTACAAAGCTCCCATAGACCCAGTCAGTCTGGATGGAATCTTGTATACCTTATTTCTCCCTCTTCCGATTCGGATCAAGTTTAAACTTTGCATAATTATTCATTGTTATTGACGACATATGAATCATTTAAAAAAAAATATTTACTCAATTTGTCGTAAATAATTAATTTTGATTTATACAGAAACAGTAGGGTCTGGGTTAGGGCCTACTAAGCTAAGGGGAGATAAACCGTGTGGAGAGAATTAGATAGTTCGCAAACATTTTAAAACTAACAATAGACTATAACACCATCTTGTTTTTCAATTAGAATTCTTTTAGAATGAAAGTTGATATAAACATAAACAATTAATTAAAAAAAAGTTCCAATCAAACAGATTTATTTTGTTAGTCTATTTCTACAAAAACATACGTTACATGATGGATTCAAAATAATTAATGTAATATCGTTAAATAGAATGTTAGTTAGCAGCAAAGAAAAGAATGAAAAGTAAGGACATTGCATGAGACGGCTTTAGAATTGTTGTCTTTTGAAATAATTTCTTTCTAATTTTCTCTCTCTCTCTCTCTGTAACACACTTTCTCTCTCACTCTCTATTGTTCTCGTCTTGTCACTCTTTCTCTGCCTCTCTCTTTCTCCCTTTTTGTTTCTCTTTCTTGTTCTTTCTCTCTCACACTTTTTAACTGTTTCTATATTTCTGTTTTTCTCTCTCTTTCTTTCTCTGCCCCTCTCTGTTATGGAGAGTGTGTGTTTGTCTGTTTCTATGGTGACGGAGGGAAAAGGTTGTCGATTGGTTGGTGAGTGATGCAATATTGTGGGCGTTGTTGTCATTGGTCTTAGTAAGGGAGACCACTTTGAGAATATGGTATACTATATTGTGTTACTGCAATGAGCTAGATTTTGTTTAAAAATATTATTACTAAAGTCTAGTACATTTATTTTATCTCATATCAACCTTACGTTGTTTATATTATAATAAAAATATTATTTAATATCATTCACACAAAAAAGTAATTCAAGTTTTACAAGTTAAGTTTTAATACACCAACAGCGGTTTGGTTTTCTACCATGCTACAACGAGCCTCAACAACTCTCTACCTCTCTAGAGGGTTACAAGGACAGTTGGTGTGGAAACACAAACTCAAAATCGGCCCCCGAAGTGGTCCACCCAGGCAGGCAAAAATGCAGGTTTCAATATTTTCAGAATGAACATCATATTGAAATTCTATCAAACGTAAATAACAGTGGAGAATCCTTGTGTGTAGGAAGTTCCGTCCTGTGGTTCTGATGTCATAAAATGATTATCTAATTAATCTAATTGTTTTGTAAAGGGTCAATCTGTAATTCAATGTCTCAAGAAAAAAAAACATATTATCTTAAATAAAAAATAAATAACAAAATGTACAGAACTTACTTAACTTTGCAATACATGTGTAGAAAAAAAAATGTACAAAAAATCTAAAACCGTTTGCATAAATGTGTTTAAAAATTTGTTAAATAGATATCTTCCTTACTAAATAGCCTCCCGTGTTTGTTACTATTTATAGTGAATAATTGTAAAAATGGTGTATTTTTATGAAAAAACTGCTTGCATAGTTGATTTTAAAAATTAAATTCTTCGCTTTCAGAAAAGAAAAAAGTAGCCATTGCATAAGAACTTTTATGGTCTAAAATCTCATGATGTCGGATTTTCACTATCTTTTCTAGTTTACGAGATCTAAACGAGACGGACGGACAGACCACACAAAACTAATTGTGTCTATTTAAAAAAGAAATAATTATGTAAGACATGTAAGTGGAGAGAAGGCTTGATCTATAATACGCTTTTATTACCATCGAAAAAACAAACAACTTAAACTTGCGCAAATAGATCTTTAGCCATAAGTGTCTCACGAAATGGCCACTCTATAACAGTTAATTCCCTTTAACGAAGTTTATTTCTTTACATCTCTATCTATCAACATTGGCGAAAAAAAATGTCTCCAGTACTATAATAATCTTTGACTTCTCGTTGTGTTTCATCCGTTTGACTTGTGTCATCAATGTAAAAGTGAAGAGGTTTTTAAAAGTTAAGTAACATAGGCCAATAATAAAACACTATGATCTCTTTTTAAGGCGCGGTGGCTTAGCGGCTTAGCGCTTGGCTTCCGAACCGGGGACCGGGGTTCGAATCCTGGTGAAGACTGGGATTTTTAATTTCGGGATCTTCGGGCGTCTCTGAGTCCACCCAGCTCTAATGGGTACCTGACATTAGTTAGGGACAAGTAAAGGCGGTTGGTCGTTGTGCTGGCCACATGACACCCTTGTTGACCGTAGGCCACTGAAACAGATGACCTTTACATCATCTGCCCTATAGACCACAAGGTCTGAAAGGGGAACTTTTTTTATGATCCCTTTTAAGGGAACAGCGCCCAATATTAATTTGTCCACTGGTGTATCAATTTTTTTTTTGTCTTAATTATTAATAATCGTGAAATGGCTGAGTGGTAAAGCGCTTGGCTCCAAACCAAACCAGAGGTGCCGGGTTCGAATCCTGGTGAACACTGGAATTAATCATTTCGGGATCCTGAGTCCACCCAGCTCTAATGGGTACCTGACATTAGTTGGGGAAAAGTAAAGGCGTTTGGTCGTTGTACTGGCCAAACGACACCCTACTTACCACAGAAACAGATGAACTCTACATCATCTGCCCTAGAGATCGCAAGCTCCCTACTATTAACTTACACTCTCTTCATGGTAAAAAAAATTGGTGGGGTGTGGAAGTCTGGAAATCTCCGAAACCAGGAGCAACGTTTATTGGAGCTTTTTTTTTATACATGTCGGAAAAGCTTTAAATAGCGAGCTGTTTTGGAGTCTCCGGTGTAGAAGATACAGGAAGTGTGGATGAGCTTTGTGTTTGTTTGTTTTTTAATGGAAAAGGAAAATATGTGTGTACTTTAAACACTGCAGGATCCAATTGTGTACAGGCTTCTGTTTAGTCGCACAACAACATGTCAATTCGAAGGAAGCATTACACCGTCACTCTAGGGACTTCAAACTTAGTGCACATTTGAAAAGGCCACTAACCTGTAATATATTGTAGAATTGATACCGAGATGAACTGATATTACTTGTTCCCTGACATGTCATCCTACGAGACATTTCGTCATTCCAACATTTCATCACCCTAACATTTCATCATTGCATAAAGTGCATTGTGCAAACATAAGTACATATAGGTGTAATTAAGTTATTAAACATACTGAGCAAGTTAACCCTAACCCTTACCCTAAATGATGAATTGTTATAATGATGAAATGTTGCAATGATAAAATGTCTCGTATGATGAGGTGTCTTGTCAACGGTATTAAGATATCGATACATTGAAAGCTTCGATTCTTTTTTAGTTTTGTTCCATTTGGCGTCTTTGACATTGTTTAGTTGTAGAACTAGAAAATCTCCAATGCCATGCTAAATCGCGGATATCGTGGGTTCAGTTCCTTTTTTTTTCAATGACTATTTGATCCGATCAGGACTGATACGACCAAATCTGATCGATCCAATCAGATCCACTCTAATCCGGATCAGATCGAACCATATCGAATCCAATCTAATTCAATGCGAGTTGATCCGTATCTGATTGAATCCGATCTCTTGTACTCCGATCAGATTCGATCTGATTCGGATCTTATTCGGTCCAAGCATATTCGATCCGATCCACATATTTATTTAGGAATTGATTTAGTTCTTAATATTTATTGTTTTAATTCTTATACTTATGGGCATTGATAGAATACAATACATTCTATACAACCCTACTTTATAGAGGCATGACTTATGTTTTTCTTGTATATAAATCTGTTTTTTTTTTTTTTTTTACTCTAAAATAATTTCAAACTACTAAAGAATAAATATAGATACCATATTTCCCGATTTCTATATTTATTCTTTTATATTTTGATCTAGAATTTTCCTATTCCAAAATGAAAGTAAACGAATTGTTTTTCCGATTTCTTCAAAAGGAAAATCAACATAAGAAAGTTGAAAATAAAAGAGAAGTAGTTTTAGCTTTCTGCGAGTTCAAAGGAAAAGTAGTGATTTTGATTATGCTTATCTTCGACTACCAAGAAAGAGTGAGTTATAGTTAAATTTAAATTAATTGTTTTTATATATATATATATACTAGCCCGGCATTACCCGCGGTCTACGGGTCTAAGTTTGTGTTTACTAATCTAGTAGATTGGATTTAGATGTATGTTAAACTTAGCTAATGATCCTTTCAAGTTTTTCTCTTTCGCTACGAAAATAAAATTAGTTTTGCGAAAATGGGTTTACCCGAAGTCGATACATTCATATCTATTAAAAACGAAAAGAGCGATAGCTTTGTTAAATGAATGGGATTATAAAGTGAACAATTAAACGAAATCATTTTTAGTACGCGATTCATGAATGAATTTAGGCCTATCTCAACTCGGCTTCGCAGCTTTCGTAAACGAATGTAGTCTCTTAAAAATGCTTTAGAAAACCAAATTTGAATATTAATTTGATCAAAATATGAAATGAATGGAATATAATTAGTATGTTCACGTGTTAAAGTATAAAACTATCTGTGCGAAGAGAAGTTTTATCATCTTAGAGTTGAATTAGAGTTTTAGATCTAGGGATGGAAAGATGTATTGTCTAATGAAAGAATGTTCGTCAGGAAATCTGTAGTCATAGATATAAGGAACTAATTTATGGGAAAAAAATGTTTTGAAACACAAATTTGAAGGTTAATTTTATTATATATGAAATCAATGGACCTTCTTTTGTATTTTCATGTGTCAAAGTAAAAAACTATCTGCGCAAAGTGTATTTCTTAAAATTAGATCTAGATCTAAATCCTTTCGATCGTTTCTCATGCCAACATTGTAAACATGGCCTAGATACATAAATACTATAGCTTTAATAGAGTCGGACAACTTTATTTTTTAGGAGGGTCTTAAGTTTGTTTTAGGGCTACAATACATACACTACGGTCTAAGTTAGTACCCAAGGAACATTCCTGCCAAGTTTTATCAAGATTGGTCAAGCGGTTTTGATTTCTATTCGTCACACACATACACCTCAATTTCTACTTTATAGTATATATATATATATATATATATATATATATATATATATACATATTGTTACGTATTTCTGAATCTTCTGGCTAAATGTATTAGTAGGCACATAAATAAAAACACTGTAAAGAACTTGACGACTAAACTTTCAGTTTCATATAACTTTAATGACTATTAACTCTAACAATTCGTTACTGTAACATGTAGCGTAGAAGACTGTACAATATCTGTCAGTTTACAGTTAGCTATACTTCGTTGCAATTCATCTCTTCACTTCGTTGCAATTCATCCCTTCTCAACTTTCCTCGAGCCGTATTCCACAGAACAGACCAACGACACACTTCCCAGTGTCGCTCCAGGTCTCCCAAAGCTGAACCAAGTCGTACTCAAGTCTACCGAATCAGAGCCGCACACGTCTTACATCGACTGTATCGACTTCCTAATTGATCGTCGATCGATTTCATCAGTATCGTGATGAAGTAGAATCTGTTCGGGACGAACAGATCTAAGAAGGGGGCAGTGTTACAAATGAACAGTGATAGGTAGAGGTCAACGTATGACCCCGGCGAGATGACACAGCAGCTAGTGTTCCCTGGAATCTACATGTACAAACAAAGACAGGATGTGACGTGTCCACACGTGTTGTTCCAGGGGATGAACAGATCTAAGTAGGGGGACAGTTACTAATGAACAGTGACAGATAAAGGTCACTACGTGTGACCCCGACTTGATTACACTGCAGCGAGTGTTTTCTGGAATCTACATGTATAAATAAAGACAGGATGTGACGTTTCCTGACATGTTATTCCAGAGGATACTAGGAGTGTTTGTGCAACTTTGGACAAGCGATTAGGGACTCTATATAAGCCAGAGAGTTAATGTGAAAGTCAGTCGTATGGAGTCGTGAGTGAGCCGTTACAGTCGATACAGACTATGTAAGACGTGTGCGGCTCTGTGGAAGAGAAATGTGTACGACTCGATGCAAGTTAACTAGGGTAGAATTAACTGGAGTGGACTACTGTCGTTAAAGTCTATACAGCGAACTACAGTGGACTTGAGCCGTTACAGTCGATACAGTCGATGTAAGACGTGTGCGGCTCTGATTCGGTAGACTTGAGTGCGACTTGGTTCAGCTTTGGGAGACCTGGAGCGACACTGGGAAGTGTGTCGTTGGTCTGTTCTGTGGAATACGGCTCGATGCAAGTTGACAAGAGATGAATTGCAACGAAGTGAAGAGATGAATTGCAACGAAGTATAGCTAACTGTTTTTTTGTTGATTTGTTGATTTGAGGCACATCGGCACAATTTAGGCCATGTCGTGCCTGCAGTCCCTTAAGGACTACTCTCTCTCTAAACAACAAGGGCCAGATTCTATACAGTCATATAATTAAAATTAAGGTCTATTCACAGTTAAAATAGTAAAGGTAGTAAAAATTTAAATATTTGGTAAAAATCTAATGTAAATAGTGCATGTTCACAAATTCAGAAATCAGATCTTCGTAGATAGCCCCACTTCCCGAATAAAGCCCAGTACCTTCCCAGGGTCGACATTATTAAATAGTGTTTTTAGATTAGTGGCTCTAAAATGTTTCGCCCTGACATCCTGGTATCTGGGGCAATCAACGAGGATATGTTCCACGGTGAGGCGAGAGTCACAGTACTCGCAAAGTGGGGGCTCCTCTCTCTTCAGTACAAAAGAGTGCGTGATGTAGGTGTGGCCAATCCTAAGTCTGGACATGCTTGTGCTACCACGCCTTGTCAGACCCTTAGATGTGGGCCGCCACCTGACATCCGCCACAATCTGCCTGAGTTTACTGTGAGTCTCAGCCTCCCATCGGTTCTGCCACTCTCGATAGGTGGCAGAGGCAATACTTTGTCTCAGGTCCGAGTAGGGAATTTGGGTTCCTGACACCGCATGATTTAGGGCTCTCTTTGCTTCTCTGTCTGCGGCTTCGTTTCCCTCAATGCCAACATGGGAGGGGACCCAGATGAAGGTGACATCCCTACGGTCGGCTGTTATTAGGTCCAACAGCTTCAGGCTCTTATGTACCAATGGGATGTCAGTCTTCATCCGCCCCAAAGCTTGCAATGCAGATTTGGAGTCGGAGCAGATTATAAATTTACTCCTTTCTGATGCTTTTACGGCCATAAGTGCAAGCAATATTGCGTGCAATTCGGCCGTAAAGATGGAGCAGCCATCGGGGAGTCTACGGGAGATTGTTTTGTTCCGAAAGGAGCAGGCACACGCGACCTTTCCCTCCATTTTGGATCCGTCTGTGTAGATGGTGCCACAATCTCCGTAGCTCTCCTGCAGTTCCCTAAAGTGGACTTGTAGTATGCTTGGGTCTGTATTTTCTTTTTTTAAATTAAGGAGGGATAAATTTAATTTAGGTTTATTCATTAGCCAAGGAGGATTCTGAGGGGTTTCTATTTTAGAGATTTGGTCAATGGGTGGGGTTAAATTTTGGATGGGTTCTCTCATTCGAAGGCCCAACGGCTGTATGACGTTAGGCCTTCGATTGTATAATTCTACCTCTGTGGGGTTAAATATGGAGTCAAAAGCAGGGTTTGTGGGGTTGGATTTTAGCTTGACTATATACTGCATTGCAAGCTTTTTCATTCTTATATCCATGGGGAGTTCTCCAGCCTCCACATGGAGACTTGGGATAGGTGATGTACGAAACGCGCCGAGACAGAGACGCAGGGCAGCATTTTGTATTGGTTCCAGTATTTTTAGGTACGACTTCCTTGTTGCTCCATATATTATGGATCCGTAGTCTAGCTTGGATCGAATTAGACTCCGATAGAGCAGCAGCAAGGTATCTCTGTCAGCTCCCCAGTCCGTATGGCTGAGTACTCTTAGTATGTTTAATGACTTTTGGCATTTCTTCTTAAGTTCCTTAATGTGGGGGAGAAAATTAAATTTGGAATCTAAGGTGAGGCCTAAAAATTTTGTAGTTTTCACGACAGGGATCTTCTTTTTGAGTATAAATAGTTCAGGGTCTGGGTGGAGCCCCCTTAGATTACAAAAATGCATACTAACTGTTTTGGAGTCAGAGAATTTGAAACCATTATAGTTTGCCCAACCCTGAATTTTGTTTAAACATAACTGTAATTTCCTTTCTAAGGTGTTCATGTTTTTCCCATAAGTAAGAATGACAAAGTCATCAACATACAAAGAGCACTCTATGCCAGGGGACAGCGCATTTATGATGCTATTTATTTTAATGTTGAACAGGGTGACTGACAGAATGCTGCCCTGGGGTACACCCATTTCCTGGTCATGAGTGTCAGAAGCGGAGTTGCCCACTCGGACCTGAAATTTTCGATCTTTCAGGAATTCCTCCACAAAACGGGGGAGGTGTCCCTTAAGCCCCATAAGCGCCAGGTCACGTAGAATGCCATGTTTCCAGGTTGTGTCATAGGCCTTTTCTATATCGAAGAATACAGCTACTAGATGTTCTCTTCTGAGTAATGCATTTCTAATATAAGCTTCCAGCCTTACCAGGTGGTCAGTTGTTGTCCGCCCCTGCCGGAATCCGCACTGGTAGTTTGAGATCACTTTATTCCTTTCCAGGTACCAGACCAGCCTACTGTTAATCATTCTTTCCATGGTTTTGCAGATGCAGCTTGTTAGTGCTATTGGTCGATAGTTAGCTGGGTCAGAGCCGTCTCTTCCCGGTTTAGGTATCGGTATAACTGTGGCTTTCCTCCAGCTGTTTGGGAAAGCGCCTGTTTGCCACACACAGTTATAGACCCCTAGTAGGACTGCCAATGAGGGTTCGGGAAGGTGCTTGAGGAACTGGTAATGGATTTCGTCTTCTCCAGGCGCTGTGTCATGTGACTTGTCCAGCGATTCCCTCAGTTCCTCAAGCGAGAACGGTTTGTTGTAGTCTTCATTGTTCTCTGACCTGAAATCAATGGGGTGTCTTTCCTCCCTGGTTTTGACTTTTTGGAACTCTGGCGTGTAGTGTGCAGTGGATGATTTTTCTGCTATTGAGGATGCAAGGCAGTCAGCTATTTCTCTGGGGGACGTGACAGTTCGTCCTTGGTTTTTCAAATGCCCTATTGCATTTGATTCTTTCCCTTTGATTCGCCTTACTGCCTTCCAAACCGCTCTAGCAGAAGTTTTGGCATCCAGACTGCCGACAAAACTTCTCCAGGAATTCCTTTTGGCTGACCGTATGGTTTGTCTAGCCTTTGCTCTAGCTATCCTGAATAGCTTTAGGTTTTCCTGGGAAGGATTCTTTATAAATGCAGCCAGTCGTTTTTTCCTATCACCAATAGCACTTTTGCAAGCTGTATCAAACCATGGTTTGCTAGGCCGTTTTGGATTTGCAGAGGTTAGGGGTACAACTTTCCTGGCTATACTTAGTAGCTTGCTAGCAAAGGTATCAGCTGGGTTCTGTTCATGGAGGATATTTTCTGTGATATCCTCAGAGCATCTTTTTTGGAATTGTTCCCAATCGGCCTTATTCAGTTTCCACCGCTGAGGTCGTCCCAATGAAGGGAGATTGTTAGTAATGATGATTGGGAAGTGATCACTTCCCCGTAGATCATTGCTAACTGACCATTTAAAATCGTCCAGAAGTCCGGGGACGCATACGGTGAGGTCAATGCATGTGAATGATCCAGTTCCTGGGTGCAAGTAGGTCGGTGATGCATCATTAAGTATGCATAAATCATGTTGGAGGAAGATATTCTCCAGCATACGACCTCTTGTGTCGGTATTGTTGGATCCCCACATGGTGTTATGGGCATTGAAATCCCCAAGGATTAAATAAGGCCGGGGGAGTTGTTTCAATAGGTCCTCCATGTCTGTTCGGTTTAATGGAGCGCCTGGTGGTAGATACAGGCTGCAGCAAGTGATAACCTTGTGAAGGGTTATCCTAGCTGCTACGGCCTGTAGTGTGGTCTGTAGTTCTACCCTCTCATGGGGGATGCTATCCTTCACAAGGATACAGACTCCACCTGATGCTCTCTCTGCATCCTCAACATTCTTGGTGTAAGCACGGTAGCTTCGGAAGCTGATGCAATCTTTTAGAAATGTTTCCTGTAAGCAGACAGCTACAGGAGTCTCAGAGTCCATCAGTAGCTGCATTTCCTCGTAATTGGCCTTGAGGCCTCTACAATTCCACTGTACAATTCTGGAATCCATGGCTTATTCTAGATGACCTACTTGGAGCTATTTGGCCTTGCGAGGCCCCCGGAGGGGTTTCCCTTTATTCCAGTGACCTTGGTATTTTTATTCTTGGGTTTGGATGGAGAGGAGGACAACCCCCTTTTGGGGGAAGTCTTTCTCTCTGGAGAGGGGAGATCCCTCTGGTTAGAGCGGAGGTTATTTCCTCCTCTCTCACCTCGGGCATCCTCTCCGCTTTGATTTCTCCCCTTAGGGAGTTGGTCAACCTCTAACTCAGTAGAGGTTGGGGTGTCTGGCTGGGTTCTCTGAGGAGAACCTGTGTCAGACATGATGTCTCCGGGTTCTCCCGGAGTATTGGTTTTGACATGCTGCTCAGTCTCCATGCTCTCATCAGCGAGCACAGAGAACCTGTTCTTTAGCATGACAACAGGGCTTTCTTGTTTCTTCAGAGGTGTGTTCTTTGGCGGTGTTTTCTTCTGAGTTGGGGGAGGAGGAGGGGGTGGTGGGGTCAATGTGTCCGTCTGTGTGGCTATGGATCTTCCTTTCTTAGCAACAGCCTGGGCGTAGGTCTTTGTCAAGCCGAATTGGCCCTTGGGTAGGGCCAGTACAGCCGATTTCGCCTGGCTAAAGGTACATCCGTTTCTTGCCTTGTACTCCTGCACGGCAACCTCCTGTTTCCACACAGGGCAGTCCTTGGAGTAGGCTGAGTGGCCAGCTTGACAGTTTGGGCATTTGAACTGGGCTGTGCAGCCCTTGTCCTCATGACCCTCTCCAGCACATCTGGCACACACAGTGTTCCTCTTACAGACTGCCGCGCCGTGTCCATAACCCTGGCACTTAAAGCACCTCATGGGGTTAGGTATGTAGGGCCTCACTGGAACTCGTAGGTATCCTGCCTTCACATACTCTGGCGGTGTCCTAGTTCCGAATGTGAGGATAATAGTGGCGGTTTTGACCTCCTCACCCTCCCTGCGCCTGGTAATGCGCCGGGCATGGGTGACTCCTTCAATGCCCTCCACTATTTCCTTCTCGGAACATTCCAGTAGGTCCCTAGAGCTGATTACACCTCTGCTGGTGTTCAGACTCTTGTGTGGCATGACTTCCACTTGGAGTTCACAGAGTCTTCTGCATCTTAAAAGCCCATCAGAGTGTGTCTTGCTGTCTACTTCTACAAGGAGTTCCATTGTTTTGTGTAGCTTAGACACACTCTTGGGCTCTCCCACTACTGACTTGAGTCCCTTATAGATAATAAAAGGGCTCAACTTGGTCAGGCTTTTTCCCTCCTCTGTGCATCTAACCACCAGAAATGATGGCCAGGTGGCACAGCTTTTTGGGACCTCCTCTTTTTTATCGTCAATTCGTCGTTTCTTGCCCAGACATAGGTCTGGGGCAAGTAGTTTTGTGTGTGTTTTTTTGTCCATATATATTTTGGTTAATTCGGCACCTGTGCTCCCCACCCGCCATCGAGTCCAACAAGGGGACGGGCCATTCGGATGTCCAGAATGAGCCCGCCAGGGCTACACAGGTGCTATACTCAGTCAGCTGCTACATCGGACATGTGTCCGATACAGCAGCTCCCTGATTGACCCTCCAGCCACCGCCCTCCAGCATAGGTCGACGACCTATGCTGGTAGCTCGGCATGACCAGCCGGTTGACCCAGAGCGGGCCATCTGGGTCTCAGGTCTAGGGGAACTTGGAGCCAAAGTATTGTGTTGTTGTGGTTTATCCTCAGATAGCCACCACTCAAACACCAGGATCTCTTTATCCCCCCTTACCCGTCGCAGTCCACGGCAAACGGACTGGTCTAGGACGTAGTGAGAATTTAAAGTTAAGGAGACAGTGTGATGATCAATGAAGGCAGACTTAGGAAAAGAGGAGGCAGACACAATGATAGAAAAGAAGTAGGGCACTTTTGAGCTCCAAAAGTGCTAAGGAAAGAGGAGCGCAGTTTAACGGCATGTCTCGGGACGCATAGCTAACTGTAAACTGACAGATATTGTACAGTCTTCTACGCTACATGTTCAAGTAACGAATTGTTAGAGTTAATAGTCATTAAAGTTATATGAAACTGAAAGTTTAGTCGTCAAGTTCTTTGCTGTGTTTTTATTTATGTGCCAACTAATACATCTAGCCAGAAGATTCAGAAATACGTAGCAATTGGTGTCAGAAGTGGGATCTTTCTGGCTAGAATGTGTTCCATCAAACTTCTTATTGAACTTGACATGAAAGAACTTAGACAAGAGCTTCGAGAAAGAGGTCTACAGCTTAACGGAAATAAGGAAACGCTAGCAGCACGTCTCAGACAAGCCCTGTTGGAGGAAGATGAGAATCCGAACACTTGCCAATTTGAAATCAAACCTAATACGATGGAGCTCCTGAGAACTTTGCAATACAAAATGAACTCGGTGAAAGAGAGCATTAAGGAGATAGAATCAGAAATCAACACCAGATTTTCTTCATTTAACCAGTTGATCAAAGTCATGAATGAGAATGAACAAATAGCTACCACGCCCAACAAGACTGAAGAACAAACAGATACGATAAAAGATCAAACGAGAATCCTGATGAACGAGCTACTTAACACTCAGCAGTATCAGATTGAGTCGACTGATGAAAGAGCTACACCATTGATGAACATCGAACAATTGTCCAACCAAGAATGTGGCGATACAGACAATTACGATAGGGATGCTAGTGATGGTTGTGCTGTCTGTGACTGTGATAGCAAACCAAACGAATGTGGCCCACAAGAAATGAGAAGAGAAGGTAGCAGTTATTGTTTCAACGAGAAGCTGAATGAGACAGTTGAAGAAACAAGAGAAGAGACCTTTAGTTTGACCGAAGCTTTAACTACAGATAAACCTGATATGAGTACCTCAACCAGTCAAACAGATCAAGACAACGTTGGGTCTGCGTCCAAGCCTGTTGCTGTGGGCCTTAAAGACTTCTGTCTTCTATCTGCCAGTGTCTACGAGAGGAACTCGAAACTTTATTACTGCAACAATGCGTTTGACAAGAACTGTACGTACGTAGCTTTACAAGAAGACTGTGGATGCCAAGAAATACACCAGCATGGTCTGGACTTGACAGAAGCTTGTCCAGCTGTCAAGATCAGCGCGAGAAGCCCTGGTCAAAGTCAAGGAAACACAATAGAATCTGATGCTGAAGTTGGTGGACCTTTGCACGTTGAATGTTATCAACCTACCCCACAGTCGAGTCCTCCAGACTCGGATGAAGGTGATGACGTGTTTGACACCTTGCCTTCAAGTGGACTTGCAGCTCATTCGCAAAGCAGCCATCGAAGAATAATGCTGAAGCAACTTGTTAGATCAACAGTCTTGATGACTACAGCTATGAAATGCCATACCTTCCTATGTGCTAAGAGACTGCCATCAGCATTGATCGACAAGAAAGCAAGCCAACGACAACGACATCAACGCAACCAAAGAAATATCAAATTGAGGAGGAGGCGGAGAAAGCGACACATGCAGAGTGCAACGTGGATGGCTCCAACAAGATCAAGATTCAAACCCACCCCTTTTCCCACTGATAGACCCCCACCTGCATTTATGAAACTCCATAGCCCATGTTGTTAGAAAACAAGCCCACCACTTCTCCCACTGATAGACCCCCACCTGCACTAATGAAACTCCTAAGCCCATGTTTTTAGAAAGATTCTGTCCGGAACCATCAAACCAAAGAAGAAAGCCTTACGAATCAGTTGAAAGTGCGAAGCCACTAATGAATAATCTAAGAACATTCCTCATGAGAATAGGTTGATGAAGTATAACAGAGGTTTTAGAAGAACGCTAATTAAGTCAGAAGCAAGAAGGACAGAATAGAAGTAGTTTAAGATGTCAGAACTGTAGTGAGTAACCATCTGTGACAGAACTGTACAAGAAGATCAACCCAACATCGTACAAACCCAAGTCAGTTGCTGTTGTTTAAAAGAAGAGCATGTGAATATTGATGTACTGTAATGAACCTGGTCATCTCTGAAGAAGTTCTGTAAAAAGATGCTTGAAAATGTAAAACTCAGCCAGTGAAGCACGAACTCGTTAGAATGCTGATGAATTTTCTCGACAAGAGTGCCCAATGTCGTCATCTGAAGGTCGATGTTTCCATACCAAGATTGATGAAAACATTTGTGAGGACCTGCTGAAAAATGAGGATTTGGCTCCCATTCTTCTATGGAAAGAAGATGGACAACGGCCAGATTGAAAGAACATCTCTGAGAAGGGGGCAACCACCAAAGCTTCCTATTTGATCGTCGATCGATTTCATCAGTATCGTGATGAAGTAGAATCTGTTCGGGACGAACAGATCTAAGAAGGGGGCAGTGTTACAAATGAACAGTGATAGGTAGAGGTCAACGTATGACCCCGGCGAGATGACACAGCAGCTAGTGTTCCCTGGAATCTACATGTACAAACAAAGACAGGATGTGACGTGTCCACACGTGTTGTTCCAGGGGATGAACAGATCTAAGTAGGGGGACAGTTACTAATGAACAGTGACAGATAAAGGTCACTACGTGTGACCCCGACTTGATTACACTGCAGCGAGTGTTTTCTGGAATCTACATGTATAAATAAAGACAGGATGTGACGTTTCCTGACATGTTATTCCAGAGGATACTAGGAGTGTTTGTGCAACTTTGGACAAGCGATTAGGGACTCTATATAAGCCAGAGAGTTAATGTGAAAGTCAGTCGTATGGAGTCGTGAGTGAGCCGTTACAGTCGATACAGACTATGTAAGACGTGTGCGGCTCTGTGGAAGAGAAATGTGTACGACTCGATGCAAGTTAACTAGGGTAGAATTAACTGGAGTGGACTACTGTCGTTAAAGTCTATACAGCGAACTACAGTGGACTTGAGCCGTTACAGTCGATACAGTCGATGTAAGACGTGTGCGGCTCTGATTCGGTAGACTTGAGTGCGACTTGGTTCAGCTTTGGGAGACCTGGAGCGACACTGGGAAGTGTGTCGTTGGTCTGTTCTGTGGAATACGGCTCGATGCAAGTTGACAAGAGATGAATTGCAACGAAGTGAAGAGATGAATTGCAACGAAGTATAGCTAACTGTAAACTGACAGATATTGTACAGTCTTCTACGCTACATGTTACATTAACGAATTGTTAGAGTTAATAGTCATTAAAGTTATATGAAACTGAAAGTTTAGTCGTCAAGTTCTTTGCTGTGTTTTTATTTGTGTGCCAACTAATACATCTAGCCAGAAGATGCAGAAATACGTAACAATATATATATATAGTCAAATGGTGTATGTGGAGAATATAGGAAAGAAAACTGTTAGTGATGAAATGTGTAAACCGAGGCTCCGCTATTCAGCAATCACTCTGATGTGTTGGTTCACACCACTGACGTTTTTACGCCCTGCAGGTGGCGGTAACGAGCGGGGCTGTAGCAAACATCTCCCGCGCACTTCTCAAACCGGCAGAAGACAGAGGGCGCACCTGTAGCGCGCTGATAACAGACGGCGGAGTCGGTGTGATACCACGGTAACTACACTGATATTGGCGCAAGACTGAGCTCGCCAAAAGAAGAGAATGGAGTTGTATGTGTGGAAGGGAGGGGTGGAAAGTTAAACAATTAGTTTGAGACATTGATAGACAATATAATGAGGACTATTCAATGCCATGGAAAGAAATGTTTACCAGAGACTATCAAAATACCAAAAGTAGTGCTCGCATAGTGAACCCTAACACTTGGCCTATAGTCCCTGTATTTATTCCCAAAAGAGACAATAAAATCGTAATAGAAAATATAATAGGTTTGAGAAGCTTTCGTAAGAAAATTGAAAAGTGTCTTTTTTAGGACAATGGTAAAGAACAAATTAAACGAGACGAATAATTATGAATTGCCTACAGCGATGCTTTGACTATTACTATATTGACATTATTATTTGTATTGAAATGATTATAAAATTTATATCCAAACTTTAAAATATATTTCACATTAATATTTATATACTGCTTTTTCTTGTATGTCCGAGAGAGATTTGTTTGCGGAAATTCTGTGGCAATGACTTTAAGTCGATTATGGAAAGGTTTGGAATTTTAATTTGTTACAAAATCCAATGCTTTACCTTGTAACCTAGAGGTTTAGCTGCGTCTATTCTATCTCAGCACTGAGTTTAATTTCTAAGTGTTCCCAGATCTCATTCAAAAACTGCAATGTCTCTAGATCGGATGGAAACGGTCGTTAGACGGTTAGAGGAGACAATGAGGTCAAAAAGGAAGCAAAACAAAATTCCAGTTGGGGTGCCAAAACACTGAGTCCATCTTACTGGCGGAGATGGAAGAAGGCCCCAACAAGCATGTCACAACCCACGCAGCGATCATAAAGGGACCGTTTTTATGGTGGACACCTGCACGGCTGGTGGAGTACAGAGAAAGTAAAAGGAATTTTCCCCGTGTGTTCGCCCTTCGGCCTCACCTCTAGCGCGAACGTCTTAAGGTACGAGCCATTTGTAATAGGATGTAAAGGATGTAAAAAAATTACATCTGCTTGGATTCTCCCCCCACCCCAGACAGTACAGGCAGGCAGGCAGATGGATGTTGCTAGCTTCCGTGATATTCGTCTAAACGTAACCGTTTGAGAAGTTGAGAAGACATTCTTGTCATTGACCTTAAGTTGCACGCAAAAGCTGCAAAGTAAAACGTCTCGACCTGAGCTTGAAGTTGTATTGAACAATGACGTTTAAAAAAAAAGAACATGAAACTCTTCCAATTGGTTCTCTTTTCTCTTTTCCATATTAATCATTGTCGTCATTACAAAACTGATTGCAAAAATAAGCTCGGCAAAATATCTCTATAAAAAGTTTCCTCAGAGCAATTCTCGGTCACCTGGTACTGTGAGCTTCCCCGCTAATCACTATTTCCGGTATTTAAAGGCAAAAAATCTACAGTGCATTATCCTGCTATTAAAAAGTTTTTTTTTTCAAAAACCTTATTTGCTGTTCTTAATGACTTAGATCCTCCAGCGTCGTTCGGCGCATTGGTCATCAAGCTGTTTCCACACAAATCTGTCAATGGCAATGTCTGAAGCCTCTTCCTACCTTCTCTGAGGACCTCCACGAAAGTGTGGAGCCAGGTTGTACTAGGATGTCCCTGTTTGCGCTTTCCTCGTAATGACCTCCATGTAATCGCAACTCTTATTAAGCTTAATTCATTTTGTCGGAGAACATGTCCCGCAAACCTCATGCAACATTCTGTCACAACCAGTTCGGCATAGGATTTCCTGGATTGAGACCCATTTCTAAAACTAACTCCTAAAATCGGTCTTAGCCATCTTTGTTGAGCCACATTTAGTCTTTTTTCAATTTCGGCAGATGACTATTCACTGCACTTTATTAATAGAGCCCAGCCACTGGTAGAAATTTGTAACATCTCTTGGCATTAGGGGACTGTAGTTTGTATTAGATTTTATATAAAAAAGGTAGTTTTATCGTCAAAATAATTTTTTTTGGGGGGGGGGGGGGTAAACTAAAAAATCTGTGGAGTTTTTTGGGTTTTTTAAAATTCAAAACCCCCCTTAGCTACGCTCTTAGAATTTGGTGACTGCAGTTTGCTTTAGAATAAAATTGAAGAGAGAGGTTTTCAACCTCAAAACTCTCTGCATGGGGGTATTTAAACTCAAAACCATCAGAGGGGTTTTAAACTTTAAAAAAAGCCCTCTGTAGAAGGGGGTTTAAACTCAACCCCCCCCCCCCCCCTTGGCTTGGCTAATATCATAGATTTTTGAGTGTGTAATTTGCTTTTTTTTTATAATGAAGAGGTATTTTTTAGTTTCAAACCCCGCTGAAGGGGGTTTGAACTCAAAACCCGCAATGGCTATGATCAAAGCATTTTGAGTGTGTAATTTGTTTTTTTTTTTAATTGAAGATGTTTTTTTAACTTCAAACCCCACTGGAGGGGGGTTTAAACTCTAAACCCCCTATGGCTACGCTCATAGCATTTTGAGTGCGTAATTTTTGCTTTTTTTTTTTTTATATTTAAGTGGTATTTTTTAGCTTCAAACCCTGCTGTTGGAATTTTGACCACAACTAAATATGTTGTGTTAAAATTAGTTTTCGTAAGTTAATACATTTTTAATCTCTGTTATTTTTTTCTTGCTCTTATACAGGGCCGGATTTAGTGATCTTTGTGAAGGCCCCTACAGGTTTTCGAAAATTTTCCATGTAATAATAACAATTCTATCTAAAAGTATATCATAGTTTAGATGAAAGATTGGGATACTTTTACATTTTTATCTCATTTATCTCCTTAACCCTTAAGGCGCGTGTGGTAGTTTAGCCTCCATTTTTTATGCACTCATTGTAAAACAGCTCAGCACTTTAAGGGTTAAACAAAGTAATTGCTCTGCCTATTTTAGTGAAACAAAGTACATTTTGAATTTGTGGGTAATGTTCCAGGTTGACCCACTGTTGTAAATCCGGAGATGCATTTCTATAGTACGAGCATGCTACAAGCGGACACTTCTAAACCACGCCAGTGCTGCCAATAGTAAAATTTACATTATTCATTCATTGGCCTCCTTCAGTCGTAGAACGACTACGGTTCGTCTCAGAGCACAAGTGAGATGAAAGCCTGGGCATTGTTTATGGTCGGAACGATGTCGCCCACACAGCAGTCCCCCCCCCCCCTCTCCGCGCAGCTGATGTAACCAAAGGAACGAAATATCCAATACAGTTTGGGATCAGTAGCGCCGCAGGCTCTGCCAGGCTGTAGCACGGTGTGCCACAGTCTGCCTAAGGGTCACCAGCTCCTGAGTTTTCCTCAGGGTTGTCTCCCGAAGCCTTGTTTGGGTATAGCCGCAAGGCAGCGGAGGTTTGGATTCAGAGTTTTCCTTCTCCTAGCTGGGTAGCCAACCAAGGCTAACGAGCCCATCCTGCCCGAAGCTTACTGGTTAAGGCGCCAGTTGCTCGCCTTTGCCCCTTCTCCTGTCTATGGTAACGGTTCCGCCAGGCTCAGTAACTGAGCCACACTTGAAGGCCAGGAGTTGGACTGGTTGTCAGAGGCTATTTGAGAAGCATGCCGTTGGAAGCACTTTATAGGTAATGATGGGCTTAAGACCATTACCACTTCCGGCGTTAACAACCTTGCGGAATTAAAAGTAATGTCGGTTAAAATGTGATAAAGAGAAATTCAAACTAATTAAAAACAAGAAATTTTCACCTTTGGAAATTCGGATACTATTCTCTTTGTTCTGGTGAATCCGACTCTAATTATCGTGCGATAGGAAATTCAATAGATAGATTAGATACATATATCTATTTGAGTTTAAATTTAGCTTGACTAATTTTTTTTTAATTTAGACAAAAATAAAACTTAAAATTAAAAAATTGTTTAAGATTCTTTTAGATTACAATTAATAAAATGACCACAAACAACTATGTAAATAAATAAACACAGCAATGGCATGCTCAACAATATTTGACCTAAACATTTTATAGAAACATTTTTTTTCTGTTTGCTGTTGAAGCCATTCACACGTCATTGCTTCTCTCAAAGTTTATCTGCCATCATCTTGAACTAGTTCCTTCTTTATTTCTCTACATGTTGCACTCCGTGGCATTGTCTAAGATTTCAATGTCATCTAAACCACTCATAAAAAAGCAGCCGATATGTTACGGACCTGCCCTGTAGTCTCACAGTTATAGCGTTAAAAAAAACTTTGCAAGGCGACAACAAACACACTCACACAAACTTGTTTATCAGAAGGATCAAGTTCTTGGCAGTCAACTTGTAAAACATAGCCGTATGTGTGTATCTAACACATAAAGATAGCAAGGCGTATAGAGTTCTAGAGAAAAAAAAAAGGGGGGGGGGCATTCTTGTAGAATTTTAATAACACTGGTTGTGAAACGTTATAATAAGATTTTTTTTTTTAACCAAAAATCGGAACTTTCGGAGATAGATTGGAGAGATTCTACCTGGAAAAGAATTCAGTCTATGTTTGTATGCTGTGTGTGTATGTGTGAATGCTTGCTATGTTAGTGTCGTAAACTGCAACGTTAAATGTAGTTGTCGAAAAATGGTTTTTATCCGCAGAAGAATTCCCTTCCACTCTCGTCCTCAAAGAGCTGCATTTACCCACCGCCTGAAATCATGGTCTACGAGTATCTTAACAAACCCCAGCTGGTAGAGAGCGATCTTCTTTTAGCTAAACCCACTTCTGACACCATATTCTTTTTTAAGAAACAATAAAGATGGGTTAGGATTTTAAAACCTCTTGTCTTAGCATATGTTTTATGGAAGTTGAGATACTCTTCGTAGATTCCAGATACGAGTTAGAATTGAAGCAGAAATATTGTCTGATACTGGGGGCATTTAGACTTTTTTTCCTCCTTTTTTTTATGTTTTAACAGCAATAAAGAGTAGTAGTTGGTTGTTTTTTTTTCCGTTTAGATAGTAGGTAGCTTATCCAAGTGGCTGACACTTCGGAAAAATGACTTATTCCATCCAGTTGTTAATACTCAGATTTTAGGATATTCACCATATTATTAAATGAGACTTTTGATCAAATAATTCGTGTCGCGTGACTGACGTTCTGACTTAGCTTCTGCAGAAATGACAATGTCCTGTATACACGAGTTTGGCCTACAGGGATGACACTGCCTTGGCATTAGTAGCATGCTAGGGCTTTTGACCTGCATTAATGACTCAGGGCTGCATGAATGACTTTATTCCCAACACAGGTGGTACTCTCAGAGACCACTGATGTTGTGTTGCAGTGACATCAGTCTTCTTCTCAGGGACTTCAGTCTTATTCTCAGGGACTTTTAATCTTCTTCTCAGGGACTTCAGTCTTATTCTCAGGTACTTTTAATCTTTGTCTCAGGGACTTCAGTCTTCTTCTCAGGGACTTCAGTCTTATTCCTATGGGGAGTTTGCAGTGATATCAACTTGCTCTAGTTACCTTTTACAAATGTTTTGTAGCAATCACTGACAATCTTTAAGTGTGAAAGGAAATGTTTTTAACAGCTGAACAAAGGCCTGCTTAATATAGGTGCTAGTGTCAGGTTGACATTATCACGCTCTACTAGATCAATGTTTATGACATGACATAAGGAGAATTAACAATCTAAGCGATCATGAACTCTCTAACGAAGGACTTGTCTGCTTGGCTGATAGACATCTGACTATTGAGTGTGTGGGAAGAGAGAGAGAGAGAGAGAGAAAGAGAGAGAGAGAGAGATCTACGCCCCTAAAGACCTCGAAGGTATCATGTCAGTCCAAGTCCTATCTCCTGAAAAACTCATTTATTGCTCATAAAATGTGACGAGGTATTGAGATTAGCTGTGACTAAGATGTCAGTTTAGGGAGAAGTGGGGGAAATAGTGCGAGGAGGAGCAAACTCTGGGGGGGGGGGGGGAAGTGGGGATAGGGTTGGGGTGCGGACGTCATGTAGGTGTGTGAGCTCTTGTTTGACGCGCTGATAGAGTGTATGCGTGAGTAATTGTCTGATAGCGCAGCTGAAGCTGTGACCCTGTCAACTCACCCCACCCGGCACCACCCTGCTTAAATATGGTCATGACATCACATTATACCACATAATACATGAAAGGAAAACTTTAAAAAATTAAATTGCTACAAAAGTATGTTAAATAGATCTAGACAGTTTAAATAGTGTCAACGTTTTTTTCTGGACAGTTTTTGTTTATTTTAAACCTGGTCCTTTTTTTTTTTTCTTAATTTTATATACTTCAACTTTGAACATTTGTTTGTTTGGTCCCACAAACCGCACTCTATATTTGATCATTTAGGGAAGAAATTCTGCTAGCTAAGTTGAATAGCTCTAGAACAGCGATGCCCAAACTACGGCCCGCGGGCCAGATCCGGCCCGCGACGTGCTTCTATCCGGCCCGCCAAAGCATTGGAACAAAATGTAAAAAGAAAAATGCAAAAAATTAGAATGTTGAAAAAAAAACTCTCTTGAAGTTAGGATTCTAACCCTTTCTTGGATGATTTCCTCCTTTAGGTGTGTTATTCTTACAGTTGTAGTCAATATTTGTTTTAGTGCAAGAACACAAGTGTTATGTTGTTTTTTTTCAATGGCGATAAAACTTGACAGCCATTTTTAATTCTTGGACGATTCCGCTACTGTCTTGAGCTAGTCGTGTCCTTGACACCTTGTGTGTGCAACACAGAGCATCTTTAGAGCATCATTTTGGGTTGTGTTCTTTTGATATCAAAGCCATTGGTACCGTACTGTTTAACGTTTGTGATTTAATAAAGTGGGAGAGCCAAAGAAACGAAAAGTGGACTCTGAATGTAGAAACTTTCAAGAAAAAGAGGACAGATCTTTCCTTTTTTTGTTGAATATGATAGAAAGCCAACATGTTTGATTTGTAAAGAAAATGTGGCTGTTTTTACAGAATATAACATTAAAAGGCATTCTGAAATCAAACACATAAACACATATGGTGGCATTCTTGGTTTGAGCCGCGAAGACAAGATTGCCAAGTTTCGACTAGAGATTGGGGGATAGACGAGATTTAACGAAAAGGAATCAACGAAAAGGGCCAGCTACAGAGTTGCTCACATTTTAAGTAGAACAATGAAGCATTTTTTCCCATGGCAAATGTGTAAAAAAAAAGTGCTTGCTAGCAGTGATGGAAGAAATGTGTCCCTAAAAAAAGAATGCAGTAGAAGCTGGCAGCCTTTTTCGCATGATAATTACAATGCGAGTGGAAAATGTGGGTGAAAATCTCCATTCACAATTAAAAGACAGAGAAGCAGAATTCCAAATGTTTTCTATTGCTCTGACGAGTCCACTGACATAACTGATACCGCGCAACTCTTGGTATTTATTTGCGGTACAAACAGCAAGTTTGATATAACAGAGGAGTTAGCAGCTATGCAGAGCATTCATGGGACTACAACTGGAGAAGACCTGTTCAAAGAAGTGTCAACCATCATAGAGGACCTTGCTCTTCCTTGGTATCAATTAGTTGGAGTGACTTCTGATGGCGCTAGAAATATGGTTGGATGTTACAGCGGACTGACAGTAAGAGTTATTTAAAAAGTGGTTGAGTCAAATGGAACTGAACCCCTGCGGCTTCACCGCATCATTCACCAACAAAATCTTTGTGGAAAGGTTTTGAATCTGGACCATGTGATGATCATTGTGCTCAACACTGTAAATTTCATCAAATCACAAGAACGTTGAATGACAGAAATAGACTCCGAATATGAAGACGTTCTATTTCCAGTGAAGGGGGGGGGGCTGTTTAAGTCGAGGAAAGGTAAAAAAACTTTTTTTAAAATTTGAGACACAAAATTGAAATATTTATGACGGAAAAATCAAAACCACAACTGGACGACCCCTCATGGTTGTAGGATTTGAATTTTTTTTTTTATGTGACATCACGTCTAAATGAACTCAACACCAAAGTACAAGGGAAACACATTGATTTCGCATGTGTATACAGACATAAGCGCTTTCCAAACAAAATTCAACATTCAACAGGCGGAAAGGGTGCATCTTGTCCACGTTCCCAAAAGAAGGAATGACCCAACTTCTGAGGCTCTTAATGGATAGTTGCAGTGAAAGATTTGTGGATTTTCGTAATTTAAAAAATGAAATCCGTCTTTTTGAAAATCCGTTTGCTGCCGATGTGTCAAGTGCCACGACAGACATGCAACTGGAACTGATTGACTTACAACGCCAGACATCTCTGCTTGACAAATTTCAAGTGATGCAAACTATTGACTTCTACTCGTTTTACCTGCAGAAAATTTTGCAAATCTTCGAAAACAAGCGCTAAGGATGATCACAATGTTTACAAGCACTTATTTGAGTTGACAAACTTTTTCTAGGTGTTTCATCTATGCAGGCAGATATTCATAAGATCTTTTAGGAGAAACGTCAAGCATCACATTACTTTATGTACGTAGGTCAACAAATAAAACTATTAAAAATAGCTTATTGTATTTTTTTTTTCTTTTTCGTGATATGGCCCGCGACACGAATGCCGAAAATTAAAATGGCCCGCAGACCAAATAAGGTTGGGCATCACTGCTCTAGAACTTTCTAGAATTATGTGTTAAGAAGTTGATGCCATGCATTTGAAATAACTGAACAACTGAACAACTGAACAACTGAACAACTGAATAACTTACATGTTCGAAACGAAGAGAAGCCAATTTTCCCTAAATCGATCTTTTTAAGTTATTCTTTTCTTATTTATAACTTAGTCGTACTACAAAAAGTTTGTTACAAATGTTCAATAGCACAAAAGACTGTTCTTTTAAGACAGGTGATGAGGAAGACCTCGTGTCAAGGGTGTGAATGATCGCAGGCAATCATGTTCATGATTAAATATGGAGGTTAGTGAGTATAAATAATTTGTAGTTCTTAGTAGTGCTGAAAATTGGGAAATCCGCTAACGCATTGCAACTATAGCGAGCCGCCTATGAGTTTGTGGTTAACATAAACTTTCTTTTTAATCTTGCTATAAATTATGTAGTGATTGGACTGAATTGTGAATAAACTATAAAAGATTATAATGGTCTAGTATTGGCTAATACTAAGGAATAATGTTAATGTCTTCGATTCCGAAGATTGAGGACGAGTTCAGTGCTTCACATGACTACGCAATCCCAGTTGCGACCTGCATATTTTCCCACAAACTTGTGCAGACAAAGCCGTCATCCGCGGCGGTCTATATACGTTTTCTTTTGGTCTTCTGCGCATTCCTTCAATTATAGCTTTTCTTTGGGACTCAAATGTTTGTCCCGCAACCTTTGTGATAGCTCTCCAACTGTCTCTTTCAAGGGCCATCTGCTGCCAGCTATTTTCCTCTATGCCAGTTAAGGCAAAATGGCGCCTGAGTTGATCTTCATAGCGCTTACAGCGGCGCCTCTGTTAAGCCGCCCTCCTCTAAGCTCGCCAGAGAAGATCACTTTTGGCATGCGGTCGTCTCTCATGCGGGATATTTGTCCAACTCAGCGCAGCTTTCGGATGGTAATTAGTGTTTTTAAACTGTCCATAGCGGCCTCCAGGAGAACAGCGTTCTTTGTGATGTAGTCTTGTCAGAGTATGGCCATTATAGTGCAAAGGCGTCTTTGATGGAAGCGTTCTATATTAAGGAGATGGCCATTATAGTGCAAAGGCGTCTTTGATGGAAGCGTTCTATATCAAGTAGATGGCCGTTCCCATTAATTTCTGGATCTGGATAAGTTCCCATTAGACAGACCAAACTAGGCAGCAGCTTTAACAAAATTCATTGATGGCACTTGAAGCTCAGCAGCAATCATCTCTTTAATTTTTGTACGGGATAGCAGGCGCCGTATGTCAAATATGCTGCCATCGGTGCGCCTTATTTTATTTAGCATTGCTCCGAAGAATATTCCAAAGAGTGTCGGAACAAGCAAACAACCCTACTTCCCACCATTCTGTATAGAGAGTATTGGATGGTAACGTTGCAAAATATAAGAAAAAAAAACCCACTATATTTTAAAATATTTCTACTCTCAAGTACACACACACACACACACACACATACAAAGTGAGAGAAAAGTAATATACCACTCTCTTCCATCTCGTGTCTAGACATAGGAACGCACGTTTTGAGAATATATATTCCCATTGATAACACAGAACAGACCACATTTTTTTAGCGACCAAAATATATAATTAGTTGAACACAGTAGTACATATTTTACCCCCTTGAAAAAAAAGGAAACCTATTTGTGTGACGGAAACTGACCCTACTTCCGATTAGCTCTACGGAGATGTTCGTTCGTGTTTCTCACGGCCTTTAATCACCGCTATTGCAGTGTGTAAATCTGATTGCTCATCTATTTTTAGCGCAGTTATCTCCCTCTAACTCCACATAAAGTAAAGAGATATGTAAAGAATGTTAGATGGATGTTTATTAATGGTAAAAAAAAAATCAACAACATGGAAGCTATATTGAAATAGAGAGAACATTCCAGAATATGTTGAATCAGATTTCATAACTGTCATAGCTACAAATTTACTAGTTTTCTGATAATTATACAAAGTTGTCTAATATAGATGGGGAAATACTAGTGTGTTTTGTAGAAACGGGGTTATTGTTGTGTTCCTATTGTTCAAATTATTAATAATCATTTCATTTATGTAGCTCCGTTAACAAACACAATACAGGCTTTATGGCAATCTAACAGATATAAACAAACTATTATATTTATTTATTTTTTACTAAGTATCAAACAAAATACTAATATCCATTGTGTATATGATTGCCCCCATGCAAATGCAATATAAATTAACCAAGAGACCAAAATCTATCTCACAATGAGGAAATCTTACTGCTTAGTCTGAGTACATGGGCGTAGCCAGGATTTTTTTTCGGGGGGGGGGGGTTTGGGGGGGATTCCCCCCCCCCCCCCACCCGCGGAAAAAAATTATATATATATGTGTGTGTGTGTGTGTGTGTGTTTGTGTGTACATAATTAATCTTTATTACATTCTGACCCTTTCGGAAGACGTTTATTGTAGACCTCCCGCCCTTGCTAGCAAGGGGGTCTGGGGGAGTTCGCAGCGCTCCCCCAGCGCGGGACGAAGCCCCGCCGCCGGGCACTATTTCTGGTATTGAAAGCCAACAAAATGCATATTGTGAGGTATCTACAGTGCATTATCTTGCTATTAAAAATTTTTATTTCACAAACCTAATGTGCTATTCTTACTGACTTAGACCCTCTCGCGCCGTTCGGCGCATTTTCCTGCAAGCTGTTTCCGCAACTCTTATTTTGCGTAATTCATTTTGTCGGAGAACATGTCCCGCAAAACCTCATGCGAAGCTCTGTCACAATCTTACTAAGGATTCGACTCCCAGTTCGGCATATGATTTCTTTGATTTAGACCCGATCTCTATAACTGACTCCTAAAATCTGTCTTAGCCATCTTTGTTGAGCCACATTTAATGTTTTTCAATTTCGGTAGAAAACTATTCACACTTTATTAATGGCGCCCAAGCCACTGGTAGAAATTTGTAACCTTTCTTGACTACGCTCTTGGAATTATATGCCTGTATTTCGCTTTAGATTTTATATCGAAAAGGAAATTTTTTTCGTCAAATCATCTGTTGAGGGGTTTTAAAATAATAAATCTCTGGAGTTTTTTTGTTGTTTTTTTAAAATTCAAAACCCCATTTAGCTACGATCATAGAATTTGGTGACTGTTGTTTGCTTTAAAATAATATTGAAGAGAGAGGATTTCAACTCTAAACGCTCTTTAGGGGAATTTTAAACTCAAAACCATCTGGAGGGGTTTTAAACTTTAAAGAAAAAGCCATCTGGAGGAGGGGGATTTAAACTCAAAACCCCTTTGGCTAAGCTCATAGATTTTATAGTGTGTAATTTGCTTTTTTTTTTATATTGAAGAGGTAGTTTTTAGTTTCAAACCCCGACTGGAGGAGGGGGGGGGGAGTTAAACTCAAAACCCCTTTGCCTACGCTCATAAAATTTTGAGTGTGTAATTTTGTTTTTTTTTATATTGTAGAGGGGGTTTATCGTAAATTTTGGAAGGCTTTTAAAATCAAAATCTTCCTTAACTGTGCTGTTGGAATTTGGGGATTGTTGTTTGCATTTTTTTTGTTTTTTTTTATTATGAGGGGGATTTAACTGCAAAAACCTCTGGTAGGGAGTTTAAAAATCAAAACCCCCTGTAGGGGGTTTTAAACTCAAAGCCCCCTGGTAGAGGGATTTGTATCTTAAAACCCCCTGATAAGGGTTTTTAAAATCTCAAAACCCCCTGGTAGAGGGTTTTTAACTCAAAACCCCCTCGGCTGTGCTGTGGTAAGTGATGATTTAGTATTAAAATCCTACCTAAAATAAACAAAATGAAAGCAAAAATCAGTCACTTAAGTCCGTCCCCCCCCCCCTGCGGTGGGGATTTCATTTCGGGGGGGGGGGGGGGGGGGTTGAACCCCAAGAACCCCCCCCCCCCCTGGCTACGCCCATGTCTGAGTATCAATACGAAGTACTGAGGCTATCCTGAACATAAAGGTCTAGGGATCAATTCTAAACTGGAATAAACAAAGGAACTTCTACCGGGTTCTCAATTTCATGTTGGAGGGTTCAGATGACTAATCAACTATCTGTGATAGAGAGCGCTCTGGTGTCCAGATCTAACAGCTCTCTGTGTATCTACTTGTATGTAGTTGTAACAACTATACTAGATCTGAATGCTGTGACTAGTTTGAAATAGGGGAGACTATCACTCCTCAAACTAGTTGCTGACTTACAAAAACATATAAACATACACGACAGACACATTCTAAATTTCGTTATTCTATCTAAAATCTTAGTTTTGTTTTTTAATTCGCTGCGTCCTTGTCTGTAAGTCAAAACTTTCCCTTTGTATAAAACAATTAACTTTCCCCACCAAGTTCCTAACCGAGCCATAACACTATTCAAACCAAATAATAACTCTGGTGATATAGGAATCCACTGGGCTTATCTACCGTTCCCAATTTCATCACAACCACTAGAGTAGACTGTTTATTATTTGCATTCCTATACATTTGAATACCTGTTTTCTTGAGCAGTCATTGGCTTCAATCTCAACAGCCGGTGTTAAAATCTCACTTCCTACCCATAAAATTTTTTGTCTTGGACATAACTAAGATAGTGAGCTGAGACAAAGTGGAGATAAAAGTGAGAGGTAAGCCGCTTATCATCAAGGTGTGAATCTTATCATTTATATTTATATCTTTTGACTGGCCCTACTTTCTGACTGACTTTTGTTGTCGCAGAGTACAGTTTTCTGAATGGAGGAAATAAAGAAACACGACCTCTTGCCTCTGATTTAACAGAGGTTCACATTAAAAATGGCTTAACTCCAAGGCTGAGCATCATAGTTCCACAGGTGAGAGGGGGAGGGGGGCGATGTGTGGGCGACAACGTTCTGAGCCTCTGTAATGTCCAAGCTCTCTTCTCGTTCAAAGCCACAACCTGCTCCACGAGATGGTCATCCTACCACTGAAGGAGCCCAACAACAAACATTTAGACGTAGACCTCACGTTTTAGTCCTATGTCTTAGTCCTAGGTCTTAGTCATGTGCAGTCTCTTTTTTTGTTGTAAAGAAATAGGTGCCAGTACTCAGTGATGCGTAGCCTAACTTGTAACTACTAATACATTAATAATAAACGTTAAAACACAAGAATTTTTTTTTCACACATTGAAAAAGGTGCCGGTACGGTCCATTGTCTTGAGAAATATGTTAAGTAGTCATTATATCTAAAAGATATGCTTGGGAAAAAATGTAGTAAAAATAACTAAAATCTATAGAGTAAATTAAGTTTGAATGAAAGTTGAAGATAGTCTTTCAACTCCTTTTACTTTTTTTGAGAAATCTACTTCTCATTACGTCATGTTCTGGTAGGAGAGGAAAGAATTTCTGTAACAAAAGAAAGTTCCATCTCAGACTTTGAGGTAGAGAAATGTACAGCTCATCCGTTTCTTTGACCTGCAAAATGACCAACAAACCATAAATTTCCCAAGCTAATCTTAAGGTGGACTCAAGGCGTTCTTAAATCTTGAAGTCCAATGTCTAGTTATCACCGGGTCAGACCGGTGTGTCTTCTAATAAAACTACTTGCTTGAAGGGTGTCTTCCTTTTAAAAAACAACATTCTACCTTAGATGTGTCTTCTTCTAATAAAAATCATTTGCTTGATGTGTGTCTTCTTCTAATAAAACTACTCTACTCTTAATACTTTATTTAGGTGTGTCTTCTTCGAATGAAACTACTTGCTTGAGATGTGTCTTCTAATGAAACTACTTGCTTGAGATGTGTCTTCGAATAAAACTACTTGCTTGAGATGTGTCTTCTAATAAAACTACTTGCTTGAGATGTGTCTTCGAATGAAACTACTTGCTTGAGATGTGTCTTCTAATGAAACTACTTGCTTGAGATGTGTCTTCGAATGAAACTACTTGCTTGAGATGTGTCTTCTAATGAAACTACTTGCTTGAGATGTGTCTTCTAATAAAACTACTTGCTTGAGATGTGTCTTCGAATAAAACTACGTTACTTTTGATGTGTCTATCCCCAACAATCTACTTGCTTGTTCAGCTGCTAATTTCACTTCTATCAAGCACCACCATTTTCTCCGATTTTTTTTTCCTCTTCTTACCTTAGGGCGCCTCCCTCCCCTCCCCCATTCCTACCTTAGGGCGCCTCCCTCCCCTGCCCCATTCCTACCTTAGGGCGCCTCCCTCCCCTCCCCCATTCCTACCTTAGGGCGCCTCCCTCCCCTGCCCCATTCCTACCTTAGGGCGCCTCCCTCCCCTGCCCCATTCCTACCTTAGGGCGCCTCCCTCCCCTGCCCCATTCCTACCTTAGGGCGCCTCCCTCCCCTCCCCCATTCCTACCTTAGGGCGCCTCCCTCCCCTGCCCCATTCCTACCTTAGGGCGCCTCCCTCCCCTGCCCCATTCCTACCTTAGGGCGCCTCCCTCCCCTCCCCCATTCCTACCTTACCGCTTTTTTCTTACTCTACTCCCTCGGCGGCCATCAACTGTAGAGGACACTTAGTCCGGCCAAAGACAGTCAAGTGCAAACATCCCAGGTCACGGTGTTGAGCAGACTGTGCTTCTCGTTGTGAGCTCATCCCTCTCTGTCCGTCTGGAAGTACTCCAGCCTCGACTTGTGTGGTACACGTCAGCCTGTTGGCACATGGGATTGGGCGTTTGAAAAGGGGAGGGTAGCAGGGGATGGAGAGGGAAGAAAAAAAACTCAATTGTTGCCAGGTCTTGATTGTAAATACCTACTTAAACGTCGACTTTCCTCCTCCCCTCCCCCAAAACAGTCTCCTCTATAACTTCATCATCCTCAGACCAACACAAACATCCGATCGTAATATCCTCATTTTGTCTCTCTCTCTCTTTCTCTTGCGTTTATTTCTTTTATGTCTCCTTTTTTCTCTTTCTTTCTATCTTTCTAGTACTCATTTTTTCTGCCTTTGTCTCTCTCTTTCTCTCTCTATTCCTCCCTCTCTCTCTCTCTCTCTTTCTTTCTCTCTCTCTCTCTATTCCTCTCTCTCTCTCTTTCTCTCTCTCTCTCTCTCTCTATTCGTCTTTCTCTTTTTCTCCATCTCTCCTTTTTCCTTTATCTTTTAATTTCCCTCTTTGTTTTCAATGTCTATATCTTTGTTTTCCTATTCTCAGTCTTTCCCTCTCTTACTCTCTTTCTATTTCTCTCTCGCCCTCCATCTCTCTCTCCTCCTCTTTCTATTTCTCTCTCGCCCTCCATCTCTCTCTCCTCCTCTTTCTATTTCTCTCTCGCCCTCCATCTCTCTCTCCTCCTCTTTCTATTTCTCTCTCGCCCTCCATCTCTCTCTCCTCCTCTTTCTATTTCTCTCTCGCCCTCCATCTCTCTCTCCTCCTCTTTCTATTTCTCTCTCGCCCTCCATATCTCTTTCTACTTCATTATCAACTGACTCTCGTCGCTTGCTGGTAATCTAATCTTCTTAGTACAATTCCTCTATTCAGCTTGCTCATTCATTGACATAACCTGCAACCTGAATACGGTTCTCCTAAACGGCTCTAACGATTTTCCTAGAAACTTTGCAGTTAATGTATTCTTTCGGAAAAGAATTACTAGTCCATCGGCAAGACTGGGTAAACTCTTGTTGGACCGTTATAATGTTTCGATATGTTCTAAAATAAAGTTTGATGTAGACAATTTTTATCTTAAACAGTCACAGTGGGTTTCCCGCTGTCTTTATTAAAGAGTTAAATTAATCAATAGACGTTTAGGTAAGTCTAGCTTTATAGTCATTAGTCATTTATAAATTCAGAGTAAATGTATACATTCGCTTAACCAGGATTTTTTTTTCAAGAGGGTTGGGGGACTAGGTGCGGCATAATAATGTTTTATTTATTTAAACTATCATTCATTAGTTATTAAAAGCAAAAAGAAGTTGCTCTTAAAAAAGATAGTCAATTTTATAAAGGAGAAATTTTCATTCAAAAAAAATATTATTTTTTCTTTCTTGTTAATCTTTGTAAGACTACAATCCTTTCGATTATATTTGATCAATTACATAATTCTGTGGTCGAAATGACAAAATGTCACGAGTGTTAAGCTCTACATTTCAAACAATGTTGAAATAAGTTGACCAAAGCTTATAATATAAACTAGAGGTACGAAGAACATATTCACAATTATATCCTAGAAAATCTATTAAAATGTTTATATTTGTACTCCATTTTTCAATGGACATGATTGTAGGGCTATGCATCAGTACCCCCTGGACCGATATTGAACTTCATAATGTACCATTTCAGATATGGGCCCCTTGTAATCAACATAGGGCAAATTAATTCCTTTGCTTTTTCTACAAGACAATATTGGGGGGGGGGGGGGGGAGGCCCTCCAGACAAGGGAGGGCCCTAAGCTATAGTTTATGTTGCATATATTCAACACTGATTTTACCCCAAATATTTTTTATTTATTTATTTATTTATTATGTAAATTGGTCGTTGTGCTGGCCACATGAAACCCTTGTTAACCGTAGGTCACCAAACAGATGACCTTTACATCTTCTGCCCTATAGACCACAAGGTCTGAAAGGGGAACTTTACTATTACTTTACTATGTATTATGTCATTTACTTGCTTGACAAAAATTGCAATTCACCTTCTCTCTCTTTCTCTGTCTCTGTCTCTTACAAGATTCTATTTTGTACGAAAAACAAAACAAAGTTGTACACTATTGTATTCGGTCTCTAGTAAAAACAAAACGTGTTGGTCTAAACGTGTCTGGGGGAGAGTAAAGTTGTTACGTGGACACAGCCACTGTACATCCTGAAATAGAAATACCAGCCAAACATTTCAAGTGAACAAAGAAACGAAACGAGAACTATAAATGACAGAAAACAACAAAAGATGGAAAGAAACAGAAAGACTGTAGCAGAAAACAAAATCAAATTAAAAAAAAAAACGCGTTTGAACTAGCAGAACTGTTCTCTTTGCTAGCGCTTAAACAAACTTGAGCAGATGCTTAGCTACTCCAGGATAATTGCGATAAAATTTATAAGGCGTAACGTCATTAGATGGGGGCCTCATGGGGCCACTTTCATCCTTTAAAGGGCGTGTGGCGGTATGCTCTAACCGTGGTGCTGCTACTGGTTGGCTTCTGGGAGGTAAGGTAGGACCAACGCGAGAGTGCACACACACACATACACATGAACAGACTCTCACATAAGAGGTGCATGTCGGGACGACTGGAACATCGATGTTGATAACACTCTGTTAGAGGGAGGTAAGCTGTTTGAGTGCAGCAGTCATTACATTGTATGGAGTCAACATAGGGACCTCGTTAACTCTTTCTCTCCTAATCGACGATACCATCGTTGATTTTGACCTCATTAAATTTAATTAATGTTTAATTTTTTAAACTTGGCTTTGAATTATATAAAAAAAGCATGCATGTCCCTTTAATTCTAGACCAAATACAACATTTTCTTAAAACAAACGACAAAGCTATTGAAGCCCAATCTAACAGGGGTAGTGAAATAGTAATAAGCAAATGAAGAATTCCTTTAAAACGTGCAAGAATAATTACGGAGAGAAAGAGTTAACAGTATCATATTAGAAGTAAAATCTTCTTTAGTATACATAAACGAACATTTAAAAAAAAAATGACAATATCTATCCACCTATCTATCTATCTATCTATCTATCTATCTATCTATCTATCTATCTATCTATCTATCTCTATCTATCTATCTATCTATCTATCTATCTATCTATCTATCTATCTATCTATCTATCTATCTAATCTATCTCTTTTTCTTCTTTTCTATTCTCTTTTTCATACATTTTCGTGATAAAAGCTCTTATATCCAAAGATCTAGATCTAGTTTCTTCCTATTAGTTAGCTCTAATCCTCTTCCTGACGCTCGAGGCTTGTGGCGAGTGAATAATCTGATGATAACCTGCACTTAAGTCCAATACCTGTAGATCATCCCAGCTGCAAGACGAGCCTCAAATGAAGAGATGGTAGAAAGTGGGGGGACGTATGGGCGCTCTACTGAACGAGGCAAGAAGGGCGGCAAACGGAGCAGCTGTACGCCCCCACAATGCAAGAGATATGGGGGGGGGGGGGACACATGTGTTTACCAGGCCACACCATAAGTGTCAAACAGAAACTAAGGCAACAGGAACTCTTCAGTTACCACAAAAAAAAAATGTTCAAGAACTTTTAAACCCTGTGTCGGGGTGTGGTCAGAGGTGGAACTTGAACTGAAATAACGGCGTCACATTAAAATGAAAGAGATGCTGCATTGGCCATATTTACTGAAAGCAGTAATGAAGTGAACCCGAACTACGCCACTACAAAAAGTTTCGTGGTTTGATAAGATGTCATAATCTACGAGTTTAAAATCACTTAACTATATATATATACTAGCCGGATGTGAACCGCGACCTGCGGGCCTTAGTTTGGGTATTACAGAACTATTGATTGGATTTGAATCTATGTCAAACATGTCGAATGTTGCCTCTCACATTTTTGTTCATTTCGTCACGAAAATAAAAGTAGAATGAGAACATGTGTTTACCCTTTTAGCTGACATATTCATCTATAATATAAAGTAGGCTATAAAGTAAGGCGTAAGAATATATGTATGTATGTATGTATGTATGTATTATGTATGTATGTATGTATGTATGTATGTATGTATGTATGTATGTATGTATGTATGTATGTATGTACGTATGTACGTATGTATGTATGTATGTATGTATGTATGTATGTATGTATGTATGTATGTATGTCCCTAATAAAATCAAAACCGTTTAACCAATGATAAAACTTGGCATAAGTGTTCCTTGGGTACTAACTGGAACAGTAACGTATGTAAAGTAGCCCTAAAGCAAACTTAAGACCCTAAAAAAAAAAAGTTGCCCAACTCTATGAAAGTATTACTATTTGTATGGATCTAGGTCATATAGCCATGTTTACATGAGACATGACTAAAAAGATCTAGATCTAATTTTAAGAACTACACTTTGCAATATTAGTTGTTTTATTTACTTTGACACATGAAAATACAAAATATTGTCCATTGATTTCATTATTTAATAAAATTGACCTTCAAATTTGTGTTTCAAAAGCTTTTTTTACATAAATTCGTTTTTTATATCTGCGAAATTAGACGCCCTGACGTACTTTAGACGCCCCATTCATGGCGCCATTCTTTCATTAGACAAGACTGAATGGTTACGCATGCTGAGAACTTAAAACCACTCGAACCCTAGATCTACTGTATATAAGATGTTAGCTTGTTGACTTGACACACATGAACATACAAAAAATAGTCTACACATGGCATTATTTAATCAAATTAATTAATGTGTCTAATCAGCTATCTAAAGGAACTAATGGGTTGAAATAACAACTCAAATGAAATCATATCCCTTCATAAAAAAATTAAAGGCGTTTAGGGGCTAAATGTACACCGATTAGCTTTAAATACAATACATTCCTTAAGCTTACTGCCGTAACAAAATCTGTTCTTCTTTCTTGTTTAGTTAACTGACAGGTCAGAGCGAATTTTAAAAACACCTGCGATTTCCCGCCTTTTCCCCTCCCCCCTCCCCACTTAACTGCGCTGTTTTAAATCTTTCCATTTTTTGTGTTCAACTCTCAAAAGTTGCTCTTGTTCTCCGATTGAGGTGAGAAATTGATGCCAACTTACGTACTGAAATGTTCATCAAAATAGTTTTGAAAAGCGATCGTTTTGAGGAGAAATGTTGATTTCACCTTGTGTGTACATTTTCCATCAAAACCGTTTGAGGCCTCAACGAGGGCGGTCTGGGCGATAAACTGCATCTGGACGGGTCATTACTTTTTAAAGACCTGCCTTAGCTCCTTGACAAAACAGTGGGCAACAGACCCCGAGAGAGGGTAAGAAACAGCAAATATGTCTGCCGTCCACGTTCGACCACCCAAAGCCATTTTTTTTTATTTGTATTATTTGTTTCAAGACCAGAGATATACTAGAAGTGGTTAGGGGTGTAGAGATTGAAGAATAAGGGAGAGGGGAGGGGGTTCCTTGGGGCGTGTTGTACAAGCAACAAAACAGAGGTGCCGGGGAGCTAGGGGAAGTCTGCAAACTATCAACTTTTAGGAAACAACATTTTCTCATTCACGTGGTGTCTGATACGACTAAGGGGTAGAGAGAGGGGTGCGTGAGTGGTTCGGTGGAAGCAGTGTGATCGTGTGATCTTGAGGGGAGGGGGGCACTGTGAGGGCGCGTTTACATTTGAGAAAAACAAACTCCTGCGGACCCCAGCATGAAAGAGAGATGACCACTGACCGTGGCCCCGGAAAGAGAGAGAGAGAAGTGGAAACAAGTGGAGAGACAACTTCTGCAAGTGAAAAGAGGGGAGATAATTTTCAAAAGGGGGACGATATCTGGAGTGTGAAAGTGGAAATTAGAGTTGGGGGGCAGGGCTGAAAAGGGGGATAATTGTTGATGGGCAGGTTATCGTCACCTAGTTCCTCTTTCAAGTGCAACGGAAAAAAAACAACTTTCTTTAACAAGGCTAGAAATATGTTGATTTACAACCCAAAGGTTTCCCGTTAGCACTGGGCTCCTAGTCAAAGTTCCCATTACAGACCTTGGCGCCCCACAGCACGTAAGTGTTAAGCCTTCAATCCAATAAGTTCACTTTCTTTATGTACGATCGATACATTGTTGAAAATACAAAGGCTATAATAGCGGGATAAAACGATACGCTATGCTACACAACATGTCCCACAATGTATCACATATAATATCACACAATATTTTCATTCTCTTTTGAGTTAGATTTACATTAAACAAGTTTAAGAAGCCCTTCTGCTGTTTGCATAGACCTGCCTAATCTTGGCCTGCCTGGGTAAATTTGTTTATTGTGTTTCTTTAGCCAAAGACAGTGTCAAAAAAAAAAAAATTCGGGTGTTTGTTAGCGCCTTCCGTAAGGGGAAAAGCCCCTATTAGGTTTGTGCAAAATGTCCATCTGTCCGTCTGTCACACTCAGATCTCAAAAACTAAAAGAGATATGAAAAATATTATTTCATCATGCGATGCGGCTTGAAAAGTTTAGGGGCAATGTTCCTTTTGTTTTCTAAAACCGTTTAATTTATAAAATTAATTATGCAAGTGATTTTTTCATAAAAATACACCAATTCTAAAAGAATTACGTAAATGCAAGGGAGGCAATGTTACAATATGTTAACAAAGAAAGACAATTTTTTCAACTTAAAACAAATGTATGTCAAATGACTTTTTTTTTTTCAAAAATATCGACAATAAGTTGTTCAGGATTTTAAAATAAGAAAGTAATTTACTAGAAACGATTATTGAAAACACTTTTTAGACTTACTTTACATTGAATATTCTTGCATAACATAACTTTTTTTTTTTATCTGTAAAGAATTTTCCGGATTAGGTTTGGAAAAAAAAATCAACCTACATAACTTAAATTTTCTTACAAATCGTCGCCAAAATTGTTCCGAATTTAATCTGAAAAATCTACTAACACAAATAACTGTTTGAAATCCCTCTTGTAATAAATAAAACAAATAATCTTCTTCTCATTTACGAATATCGGTTGTTCCAGATTTTTATGAAAAACACTCTGTTTATGTAAAATCGCACTTCTGTCGTAGATTACATTTAATTTTCGAGCTAAACGTTTTAAAATCTCATTATCGTTAATATTATGCTCTGATTTCTAAGGAAAACAAATTCCTATCACCAAAATATGGTAAACAAATCTTTCCCCAAGACTAAGTACATCTAATTTTCATACGAGACCATACCAGAAATTTAATTAACGGTATTAACGGAGATTTCTCTCACTATATATACAAACATCCGGAACATAGATGGAATTCTTCAAATAAAATGCTAAAACAACTCGGTATAGTAATGTTTATTAAACCTCGTTATCTGACTCGTATTTTAAACTAGATCTAGATTTTTTTTACAGTATATCTAGATATTTTTTTTACTAGATCTGGATTTATATTCTAATTAAAATCGTTGTAGAGTCTAGATCTAAAATTTCTAGGACTAGTTTAGATTGATATAGACTGGATCAAGATATAGAATTTAAATTTCTAGACTTAAAGTGTAGATTTTGATTTCCAAACGTCTAGATCAATATTGCAATAAAATACATATAAATAAATTTTAAAAGGTGAAAGATCAGAATTCGAACTCATGGGCTTTGGTTTATGATGTTAGCCACTGTGCTACGGAAGTGCTTATGAAAATAGAAGAATGTATAGTAATCTATTGTAGGTTTCAAACCTTTTTCCTCTACAAAGTATAAAGGGGACTAATTTAACTAATCCCACGACATCAGTCAAGTAAAATTTCTTTCCCTTGTTCGAGATAGCAAACAAAATAATTAATTATCTATAGTTAATAGTAAATTAATTAATTGGTTATCTTTATCTTGTATTATCAGGTAAAAGAAATAATTGTGCAAAGATTTTAGCTTGATCCGAGATTGGGTGTGGGAGAAATAACGTGTACAAACTTTTTACCAGACGGACAGAGTGAGTTGATATAAGATTTCTAAAAACGGATTCGACATTATAGGCCTATCTCTGAATCATAAGCCAATCGCCGACATTATGGCGAATCCAAAGAAAGGTGACGTAATGTTTTAAAATATTTTCATAGAATATCGAAATGTTTCTGTGAGGACTGAATGTTTAGACAAGACTAAACATAGTGTATCATCTGCCTCTTTCTAAACATAGTGCATCATCTGCCTCTTTCTAAACAATACTCTCGTCATGGTTTTACTGTAGAGGTTGAGGATGAGTGAGAGGGAGTCTCTTGTCCAAACGTCAATGTTTACATCTTCTGCTTTCTTACTCGAGATCCCCCCCCTCTTTCTCATTTACATGTTTCCGCCCTCTTGATGTCTCCATCTCAACCCCCCTCTCTCCCAGATCTAGTTTCTATCTCCCCATCCCGCAGTGCAAGAAATCCTCTGGCAGTTAATACGGCTAGTAAGGAAAGGATGAGAATGAAGTGAACGGTCTGGATTCTGGGTGTGTGGGGGTGGGGGAGATGGGAGTCTAACGTGTGTGCGGTTTAAATTTCTCTGTAATGACTGCGTCAGAGAAACAGGGGCGGAACCAGTAATTGGATGTGTTCAAACGATAATGAACGGGAGAGAACTCTCCTCTTGCAGGTGTTCAAGCTGCAATCTTTGACCGCCACCTAGTGCGCCATGTTTGTTTGTTTTTGTTGGTTTTTTCTCCATTTCCACCAGTTAATGTGGCGCACATTTTTTTTTTAAAGGCGCCCTGGCGAGTTGGCCTCTTGAGAAAAGCAAAATATTTGCGCAATATCTGGATAGCTTAAAACGTTTGTTTGTCCAACTTTATGGTGGTGATACTTACAAAGTAACATTTGAAATATCATTTAAGTTTAAACGGTTTGTAATGAGACACAAATATTTCTTTATAGGCTACTAGACACAGGTCATGTTTCAGGCTAGACACAGATCCTGCTTTGTGCTGGACACAAGGAAATGCCAACAATAAAATATACTGTTTTATTACAATGGTATTACAAGTTTCATATAAGATTGTATTTCTAGACGGTAAGACCAGTGACACAACACCCGAACATAACCAGGCAATAGATAAACTCAATTTTATAAATAAAATTCTCTTTAAGAAATTGTTATTTTTAACAGCACAAATCGAGTTGCAAACTAAATGAACATACAAAATATTCGAAGTATAATAACAAAATACTTTGAAGAAAACATCCACATCATTAGTCTAAGCAGCACACAAAACTTGTTCCCCCCAAGTTGACATTCTCCTGTCATTATATAACAACCTAACAATACTTTGTAGAATATTTAGGATTACAATTAATGAGTATTTAACTTATGTAGAATATTTAGGATTATAGTTATTGAGTATTTAACTTAAATCCTTATCTCCTCTGAAATTTGTGAGCTATTTTTGAGATCAACAAGCTCTTCCTAATTTGATGACATTGACACGTTCTTTTACGTCACAATTACACTTTATGAGATCCACCCCCAAGGAAAAGCAAGATTCTGATTCTCCTCTAGCGGTGACACAAGACTAACACATTGCTTGCTCAACAAATAGATTATGTTGCGTTTCTGATTTTTAGTTGGGATTCTGTTATGAAGTGAATGTGTGTGTTTCTAATGCAAGCACAAGTCAAGGAGAGCGGATAGTTTGGTTGTGAAGAGGTTCTAGTGAAATCACGAGATGGTCTTAAAGTTAATAAATAGGGGAGTGAGAGTTCAAGAGAGGAGGATGTGCGAGAGGCGAGTAAAAGCAAGACGTGTTTTTGTTTTTTGTTTTTGTTTTTTCTTTAGAGTGACTTATATTATGTTTAAATTTTTCAACATATCATTATTTAATTTGTGTTTTTACACACATCTATATTAAGTTGAAAGCTGTGCAGATTTGTAAATAAAAGTTTTATTCATTTTTGTTTTTTAGAAAAAGTTGTTGAAGTGTTTTTATGTTTTTAATGTTTGACATGTTTCGGATGTTCCTTCAGAGTTGGTTTGGTTTGGTTTTTTATTTTAGGCACATCGGCACAATTTAGGCCATGTCGTGCCTGCACTCCTTCAAGAACCACTCTCTCTCCACACAACAAGGGCCAAATTCCACACAGTTAAATAATTAAAATCAGGGTCTATTCACAGTTAAAATAGTAAAGGTAGTAAAAATTTAATAATTTGGTAAAAATCTAATGTAAATAGTACATGTTCATACATTCTAGTCCAAACCTCCCGCAGGACGACGGGAGATGGCAGCGGGCAGGGTATGAACCTGGGACGACCGAAAAGTCCGAACGACAGTCCAGCGTGCATACCGCACGACTTCTTCTTCTTCTTCAACCAGCTTTATTGCTGCTGAGCTGTCAGCTCTTTTGCAGACTGTGCCAAGGAAAAAAAGTGTGCTGTTTTCTTCAGTTGTTCAGCACTGCCGTACAGTGTGTTGGTTATGTTGGGGTGTTGTGGAAGTAGGGTCTGCCTAAGGTGGATTAGGAAGGGGCATTCAAAGAGGATATGATTTACGGTTTCAAAGGGTGAGCGCAGTGTCTGCAAAGGGGGAGTTGTGTGGAGTTTATTTTGTTCAAATGGTAATTTAATAGTGGTGTGTGTCCTGTTCTTAGTTGGAAGATTGTAGATTGTTCTTTGCGGGGGAGGAAGTTAATACTGTCCAGTTTGTTAGGCGTAGTCATTTCTTTGTACATGGCTCTGCCTGTGTTTCCTGGTGCCCATTGGTTGAGCCACTCCTCTTTGTGATTGTTGACTTACATTGACCTTAGGGTGAGGTAGGTAACAGGTTTATCTGGTTGTTCCATAGAAGAACCTGCCTTTGGTAGCTTATCTGCCTTTTCATTTCCCATGATGCCAATGTGTCCAGGGATCCACTGTAGTGTGATATTGATATTTAATTTTGATATCATCTGATGGATTATCACGATGAGTGTTGTCAACTCTCTTGGGCTGTTTGAGGTGCTGCTGTTAAGTGCTTGCAGAGTAGATTGGGAGTCTGTAAAGACAACAATATCTGATACCGCACGACCAAGCAGCCATCCAGTTTATGTCTAGCTCTACTTTAAGAATATGACAAAAACTAATCTGGTAGAGCTGAACTAGACGTTTGGAGCTACAAACTAACGACCGATTAATCAACAGATACTTCGGACGTCCTTGAGTCTGGTACATTTCTGACATTGTTAATGAAAGAAATTGTGATAGTCTGTTGTGCTAGCCACATGGCGCCCTCGTTAAACTTAGCTTATAGAAAGTCAGGTAAACTTTACCTAGGCTGCCTCATCAAGCGCTAGGCCCCAGAGGAAAAGTTTTTGTACCAACATTATTAGTGTTGCTGCTGTAGTTTGGATCGATTTCAAGGCTGGCGGTTGTAGCGTACGCTAAAATAATTAGTGCTAGAAACTACTTCAGACATGATGAGTTAAAAATGTGCTAACTGAAGTACAACTTTTTTTTGTTTATTTTATTTTTATTTTTTTATAAAGGGAGCCATGGGACGCGGAGTTGTGATGGCGCCTAGATGCCAACGAGCAAAAACATAGCAAGTGAAAGAACAATTTTTGTGTTCCACCACATCAACTACGACCACCACGTGAGACCGTCACGAGAGCTCCATGGGGAGCCTCTATTCGAGTGTATGAAGCCTCGTCCAAGCCTCGTCCTGTCCAAGTGTCAGGATTGCACGTTTGTTCTTGCTGTTGCCCTGATGAAGGCAATGACGAAACCAGAGTTTCCAGGTGGGCGGAGTAAGGAGGAGGGTCAGGGATTAGATGCAATTTGTCCTTAAGTTTACGTCGCGTGGCCAAATAGTCAAGTATCCCAGGTGGTAGGATCCATAGTGAAGAGCTTTGTAATGCTGCTAACATAATCTGTTCTCTTTCTCTTCTCTTCTATTTCTCTTCTCTTCTATTTCTCTTCTCTTCTATTTCTCTTCTCTTTTCTCTTCTCTTTCTCTTCTCTTTCTCTTCTATTTTCTCTTCTCGTTTCTCTTCTCGTTTATCTTCTCGTTTCTCTTCTCTTTCTCTTTCTTTTTTTTCTTCTCTTTCTATTCTCTTTCTCTTCTCTTCTCTTCTTTTCTCTTTTCTCTTCTCTTTCTCTTCTCTTTCTCTTCTCTTCACTTTCTCTTCTATTTTGTCTTCTCGTTTCTCTTCTCTTTCTCTTCTCTTCTCTTTCTCTTCTATTTTGTCTTCTCGTTTCTCTTTTCGTTTCTCTTCTCTTTCTTTTTCTCTTTCTCTTTCTCTTCTCTTTCTATTCTCTTTCTCTTCTCTTCTCTTTTCTCTTCTTTTCTCTTCTCTTTCTCTTCTCTTCTATTTTGTCTTCTCGTTTCTCTTCTCTTTCTTTTCTCTTTCTCTTCTTTTTTCTCTTCTCTTTTCTCTTTCTCTACCAAAAGAAAAGTCCATTTGAGCCTCGTTTATTCCAAGCTCTGGCTGCATGTATAGGGTTGAAAGCTCTTTTCTTACAAGCTTTGGTTCGTTTGAGTGAGATAGAAAGATAGTTTATAGACCTTAGAAAAAGAAAAGACGATGGAATGAAAATAATTCTCAATTTAAAAGCTTTCAATGTATGGTTCATTGATTCGACATAAAAACGTCATGTGTTTTCTTAAAGAGATAAAGTACGTTACAACAGCATTGTATTTTAATTTATCTTCATTTTCAAGAGAAAAAAAAAGTTGGACAATGTGTTTATTTGTTATTGACTTGACTGGTTACTTTATCTTTCAATACTGGTGAACTTCAAGACGAAACACTTTTACAAACACACACGTAACACTGAGGTCAAAGAGTGGAAACAGGGCCGTCTAACCTATCATGGCTACTTCTTAGAAGACCTAAAGTCTCACTAGCTGAAAGAGACTTTGGAAGTCACATGTAATCGATCTCTATCAAGAAGACAGATAAAAATAGCACGCAGTTTGTGGGCCTCATGGTGGACGATTCGCCCCTGATTAAACTAGATCATGTCATAGTGTGGTTGTAGATAAGATAGGAAAACAGATCATATGTGAAATATTATATTTAAAAGTGGAGGTGAAAAGGATTCAAACTCCCCTCCCCCCTGAATATACTCATGTAATGCGGTAACTGAGATTTTGCTTTAGTTTTTTTTTTATTTAGCTGGAAATAAACATAACCCTACCTATCCTTCAATTTGCTTATTTCCGAAAAAAAATAAATAAATAAAAATGTTTGTTAAAAGGGGGGGGGGCGCTGAAGCACTTTGAAAAAAGGTTGGGGGTGTTGTGAAGCACAGTGTTAAAAGGATAGGGATTTTTGAAGCATAGTAATAAAAAAAAGGGGGGGGGGATTGTGAAGCACATTGTTACAAAGGTGGGGGGTTGTGAAGCACAGTGTTACAAGGATACTCGGTTGTGAAGCACAGTGTTTAGAGAAGCACTTTGTTACAAGGGTGGGGGATTGTGAAGCACAGTGTTAGAAAGTTGAAGGATTCTGAAGCACAGTGTTTAGAGAAGCACTTTGTTACAAGGGTGAAGGATTCTGAAGCACAGTGTTTAGAGAAGCACTTTGTTACAAGGGTTGGGGATTGTGAAGTACAGTGTTTAGAGAAGCACTTTGTTACAAGGGTGGGGGATTGTGAAGTACAGTGTTTAGAGAAGCACTTTGTTACAAGGGTGGGGGATTGTGAAGTACAGTGTTTAGAGAAGCACTTTGTTACAAGGGTTGGGGATTGTGAAGTACAGTGTTTAGAGAAGCACTTTGTTACAAGGGTGGGGGATTGTGAAGTACAGTGTTTAGAGAAGCACTTTGTTACAAGGGTTGGGGATTGTGAAGTACAGCGTTTAGAGAAGATCTTTGTTACAAGGGTGGGGGATTGTGAAGCACAGTGTTAGAAGGGTGGGGTGTTGTGAAGCACAGTGTTACAAGGGTGGGGTGTTGTGAAGCACAGTGTTACAAGGGTGGGGTGTTGTGAAGCACAGTGTTACAAAGGTGGGGGGTTGTGAAGCACAGTTTTACAAAGGTGGGGGGTTGTGAAGCACAGTGTTACAAGGTAGGGGGTTGTGAAGCACAGTGTTACAAAGGTGGGGTGTTGTGAAGCACAGTGTTACAAGGGTGGGGGGTTGTGAAGCACAGTGTTTAGAGAAGCACTTTGTTACAAGGGTGGGGGATTGTGAAGCACAGTGTTAGAAGGGTGGGGGATTGTGAAGCACAGTGTTACAAGGGTAAGGGGTTGTGAAGCACAGTGTTTAGAGAAGCACTTTTTTACAAGGGTGGGGTGTTGTGAAGCACAGTGTTACAAGGGTGAGGGGTTGTGAAGCACAGTGTTACAAAGGTGGGATGTTGTGATGCACAGTGTTACAAAGGTGGTGGGTTGTGAAGCACAGTGTTACAAGGATTAGGGGTTGTGAAGCACAGTGTTACAATGATACTGGGTTGTGAAGCACTTTGTTACAAGGGTGGGGGTTGTGAAGCACAGTGTTACACGGGTGGCTGGTTGTGAAGCACAGAGTTACAAGGGTGGGGGGTTGTGAAGCACAGTGTTACAAAGGTGGTGGGTTGTGAAGCACAGTGTTACAAGGGTGGGGGGTTGTGAAGCACAGTGTTACAAAGGTAGGGGGTTGTGAAGCACAGTGTTACAAGGGTGGGGGTTGTGAAGCACAGTGTTACAAGGGTGAGGGGTTGTGAAGCACAGTGTTACAAAGGTCGGATGTTGTGAAGCACAGTGTTACAAGGATACTGGGTTGTGAAGCACAGTGTTACAAGGGTGGGGGTTGTGAAGCACAGTGTTACAAAGGTCGGGGGTTGTGAAGCACATTGTTACAAAAATGGGGGGTTGTGAAGCACAGTGTTACAAAGTTGGTGGGTTGTGAAGCACAGTGTTACAAGGGTGGGAGGTTGTGAAGCACAGTTTTACAAAGGTGGGGGGGTTGTGAAGCACAGTGTTACAAGGATGTGGGGTTGTGAAGCACAGTGTTACAAAGATGGGGGGTTGTGAATTACAGTGTTACAAGAGTGGGGGGTTGTGAAGCACAGTGGTTAGAGAAGCACTTTGTTACAAGGGTGAAGGGAGGCTGTAAAGCACAGTGTTACAAGGGTGGGGGGTTGTGAAGCACAAAGTTTAGAGAAGCACTTTGTTACAATGGTGGGGTGTTGTAAAGCACAGTGTCACAAGGGTGGGGGGTTGTGAAGCACAGTGTTACAAGGGTGGGGGATTGTAAAGCACAGTGTTAGAAGGGTGGGGGATTCTGAAGCACAGTGTTTAGAGAAGCACTTTGTTACAAGGGTGGGGGATTGTAAAGGACAGTGTTTAGAGAAGCACTTTGTTACAAGGGTGGCGGATTGTGAAGCACAGTGTTAGAAGGGTGGGGGATTGTGAAAAACTTTGTTACAAGGGTGGGGGATTGTGAAGCACAGTGTTTAGAGAAGCACTTTGTTACTAGGGTGGGGGATTGTAAAGCACAGTGTTAGAAGAGTGGGGGATTCTGAAGCACAGTGTTTAGAGAAGCACTTTGTTACAAGGGTGGGGGATTGTAAAGGACAGTGTTTAGAGAAGCACTTTGTTACAAGGGTGTCGGATTGTGAAGCACAGTGTTAGAAGGGTGGGGGATTGTGAAAAACTTTGTTACAAGGGTGGGGGATTGTGAAGCACAGTGTTTAGAGATGCACTTTGTTACTAGGGTGGGGGATTGTAAAGCACAGTGTTAGAAGGGTGGGGGATTGTGAAGCACAGTGTTTAGAGAAGCACTTTGTTACTAGGGGATTGTGAAGGACAGTGTTTAGAGAAGCACTTTGTTACAAGGGTGGCGGATTGTGAAGCACAGTGTTAGAAGGGTGGGGGATTGTGAAGCACAGTGTTTAGAGAAGCACTTTGTTACTAGGGTGGGGGATTGTAAAGCACAGTGTTAGAAGGGTGGGGGATTGTGAAGCACAGTGTTTAGAGAAGCACTTTGTTACAAGGGTGAGGGATTGTGAAGCACAGTGTTACAAGGGTGGGGGGTTGTGAAGCACAGTGTTACAAGGGTGGGGGTTGTGAAGCACAGTGTTACAAGGGTGTGGAGTTGTGAAGAACAGTGTTACAAGGTTTGGGGATTGTGAAGCACAGTGTTACAAAGGTTGGGGGTTGTGAAGCACAGTGTTACAAGGGTGGGGGTTGTGAAGCACAGTGTTACAAGGGTGTGGAGTTGTGAAGAACAGTGTTACAAGGTTTGGGGGTTGTGAAGCACAGTGTTACAAAGGTGGGGGGGGGGGTTGTGAAGCACAGTGTTACAAGGGTGGGGGTGTGAAGCACAGTGTTACAAAGGTGGGGGGTTGTGAAGCACAGTGTTACAAGGGTGGGGGGTTGTGAAGCACAGTGTTACAAAGGTAGGGGGGTTGTGAAGAACAGTGTTACAAGGTTTGGGGGTTGTGAAGCACAGTGTTACAAAGGTGGGGGGTTGTGAAGCACAGTGTTACAAAGGTGGGGGGTTGTGAAGAACAGTGTTACAAGGTTTGGGGGTTGTGAAGCATAGTGTTACAAAGGTGGGGGGTTGTGAAAAACAGTGTTACAAAGTTTGGGGGTTGTGAAGCACAGTGTTACAAAGGTGGGGGGTGTGAAGCACAGTGTTACAAAGGTGGGCGGTTGTGAAGCACAGTGTTACAAGGGTGGGGGGTTGTGAAGCACAGTGTTTAGAGAAGCACTTTGTTACAAGGGTGGGGGATTTTGAAGCACAGTGCTAGAAGGGTGGGGGATTGTGAAGCACAGTGTTACAAGGGTGGGGTGTTGTGAAGCACAGTGTTTAGAGAAGCACTTTTTTACAAGGGTGGGGTGTTGTGAAGCACAGTGTTACAAGGGTGAGGGGTTGTGAAGCACAGTGTTACAAAGGTGGGATGTTGTGATGCACAGTGTTACAAAGGTGGTGGGTTGTGAAGCACAGTGTTACAAGGATTAGGGGTTGTGAAGCACAGTGTTACAATGATACTGGGTTGTGAAGCACAGTGTTACAAGGGTGGGGGTTGTGAAGCACAGTGTTACACGGGTGGTGGGTTTTGAAGCACAGTGTTACAAAGGTGGGGGGTTGTGAAGCACAGTGTTACAAAGGTAGGGGGTTGTGAAGCACAGTGTTACAAGGGTGGGGGTTGTGAAGCACAGTGTTACAAAGGTTGGGGGTTGTGAAGCACAGTGTTACAAGGGTGGGGGGTTGTGAAGCACAGTGTTTAGAGAAGCACTTTGTTACAATGGTTAAGGGAGGCTGTGAAGTACAGTGTTACAAGGGTGGGGGGTTGTGAAGCACAGTGTTACAAAGTTGGGATGTTGTGAAGCACAGTGTTACAAGAATATGGGGTTGTGAAGCACAGTGTTACAAGGGTGGGGGTTGTGAAGCACATTGTTACAAGGATTAGGGGTTGTAAAGCACAGTGTTACAAGGATACTGGGTTGTGAAGCACAGTGTTACAAGGGTGGGGGTTGTGAAGCACAGTGTTACAAGGGTGGGGGGTTGTGAAGCTCAGTGTTAGAAGTGTGGGGGGTTGTGAAGCATAGTGTTAGAAGTGATGGGGGTTGTGAAGCACAGTGTTACATAGGTGGGGCTCTGTGAAGCACAGTGTTACAAAGGTGTGGGTTGTGAAGCACAGTGTTACAAGGGTGGGGTATTGTGAAGCACAGTGTTAGAAGTGTGGGGGGTTGTGAAGCACAGTGTTACAAAGGTGGGGGGTTGTGAAGCACAATGTTGAAAAGGTGTGCGGTTGTGAAGCACAGTGTTACAAAAGTGGGGGTCGTGAAGCACATTGTTACAAAGTTGGGGGATTGTGTAGCACCATGTTACAAGGGTGGGGGGTTGTGATGGCAAGCATGTTGTTAAAAGGGTAAGGTCTTTGAAGTACTTCAGAATTAAACTATTATCTTCTCATTTTTCATGTTTAGGCTAAACCAATCAACATTTGAAATCCAACCATTATTAAAATTACCATCATACTTCTTGTAGGAAGTCAACACGATTATTAAGAACAAAAAAATATTTGTTTCCCATTGAATTTCATCCCTCCAGTTCAACTCAATGCTTAATGAGCTTAATGAGCTAGTCTAGTAACTTGTCTGCTAATTGGACCCAAACCTCGGCGTGATTATTTTATTTTTAAAACTAGACTGTATTTCTTACGTCTCAAGATGTTCCCCTCTCGACCTTTCGTTCGTCGTGTTCTGTTCCCGCCTTGTCCCAAAGACTTAGCCAGACAACAAACGTCTCGTGGAGTTAACCCAATCACTGGGCAACACTTTACCGCCTCCAACCTAAGCTTCATCAACAACTGTTCACATTTTACGAAGCTAATTCCGAGGGCTCTCGTGTCCCGGGGTAGATAGCTTCCGTGTATTGTAATCCCGCGCAACGCGGAGCTCTTCTTTTTGTCGGCTAGACTTCACGTCTGCTGTGAAAACATTCAAACTAGATCTGGATTATTTGTACAGTAACATGATTAATAATTTCCTGGAGAGCTTTTCATTTCAACTTACTCACATTGTGCCCCGCTCTCTAGCTCCTAGCTCAATCCCTCTCCAGCTCTCTAACACTCCCCCTTTCCCACCCCTTTTCTCTGCTCTATCTCTCTCTGTCTCTCTCTCTGTGTCTCTCCTCTCTCTCACTTCTTTTTCTCTGCATCGTCTTTCAAAACTCTCTACGCTCTCTCTCTACTTCCTCTTTCTACCGCTTTTCTGTGCTCCCTCTCTCTCTCTCTTTCTACTCTCTCTCTCTCCTCTCTCTCTCTCATCTCTTTTTCTCTGCTCCGTCTTTCAACACTCTTTACTCTCTCTAACTCTCTCTCTCTATCTACTTCCTCTTTCTACTCCTTTTTCTCTGTTCCCCCTTCTCTCTCTACTTTCTCGCTACTCCCTGTCACCTCTTGCTCTCTGCTCCCTCTCTCTCTCTCTCTCTCTCACCTCTTTTTCTCTGCTCCGTCATTCAACATTCTTTACTCTCTCTCTCTCTACTTTCTCTCAACTCCCTCTTGCTCTCTGCTCCCTCACTCTCGCCTCCCTATCTCATTTCTTTTTCTCAGCTCCGTCTATCAACACTCTCTCTTTCTCTAATCCCTATCACTACTCCCTCTATCAGCTCCGTCTCTCTAACCTTTTCTCTAAGCTCTCACTCAGCCCCCTCTCTCAGCTCCCTCAATTTACGCCTTTTCTCTACTTTCCCTCTCTCCTCACTGCCGCCTCTACTTCCTACGTCGCAGCCCTTATCTCTAATGTTTTACAATGAATGTTTTGTGAAGGACATTGTTAAGAAAGAAAGGATTGGTTCTGAATGACGCAAGATATGTGGCATTGTCGTCAGCGGTCTTAGTTAAGGGAGACGATTCCAGAACGTCAGACTGAAAAGAAGTGATACTGTAGTGAGTTAGATTTTATTTAAAAAATACCATTTTATATCAGTACTAAAGTCTACTATATTTATTGCATTTCATGTCAAGCTGAATTTATATTGTAATAAAATTACATTTAGCAGCATCAAAAGGAATAAGAACTCAAACCTCTTGGCTTGCTAACTTTGGCTCTGCTCCTCAGAAAATTATTCAATGAAGTCAATTACAAGAAAAAAAGTTTGAAGTCCATTATTGGCCTAGAGTCTCAACAGATGCAGTCTGGTCTCGTAATATTGAATAGGTAAGTATAATCTAAAAGTTTCCATAAATATTTAGATCTTATCTGATTGTCCCGAAATAAGAAAGCTCGTGACCTCGTGTTTTATTTTCTGTAATGTGAGGCTCCAATGACGTATTCACTTCAAGTTTGTTTGTTTTTAATCAGAGTACCAACAGCAGGTGAGGGGAGGCATACTTAGAATTAACAGTGTTCAAAATGAACAAAACAGTGTTCAAAATGAATAACACAGTGTTCAAAATGAATAACACAGTGTTCAAAATGAACAAAACAGTGTTCAAAATGAACAATACAGTGTTCAAAATGAACAAAACAGTGTTCAAATTGAACAATACAGTGTTCAAAATAAACAAAACAGTGTTCAAAATAAACAAAACAGTGTTCAAAATAAACAAAACAGTGTTCAAAATGAACAAAACAGTGTTCAAAATGAACAATACAGTGTTCAAAATAAACAAAACAGTGTTCAAAATAAACAAAACAGTGTTCAAAATAAACAAAACAGTGTTCAAAATGAACAAAACAGTGTTCAAAATGAACAATACAGTGTTCAAAATAAACAAAACAGTGTTCAAAATGAACAAAACAGTGTTCAAATTGAATATACAGTGTTCAAAATGAACAAAACAGTGTTCAAAATAAACAAAACAGTGTTCAAAATGAACAAAACAGTGTTCAAAATGAACAATACAGTGTTCAAAATAAACAAAACAGTGTTCAAAATGAACAAAACAGTGTTCAAATTGAACAATACAGTGTTCAAAATGAACAAAACAGTGTTCAAAATAAACAAAACAGTGTTCAAAATGAACAATACAGTGTTCAAAAGCGATAGTCGGGAAATGGGGTGGGGGGGGGTATGGAAATTTTGTTGGGTTCCCCCCCCCCCCCCGAATTCACCAAAACTCAATAGATACCTTATTTGACAAAAGTAAATAAGGCTGGTCACTGTGATGGTCACTCGTCATTCTCGTTGACCCAAACCTAAACAATACACGTCTCTTTGACCTTTTGACCCCCCAGACAAGGGCCCCAGTACTTCGCCATTGGACTCTTGTTTTCAGCAACGCCCATTAAGTTGGGTCCATGTTCATCCTATTATCGTTTGTTCT